>NW_026294565.1:0-293317 GCF_007827085.1 Peromyscus californicus insignis | reverse complement strand
TAGTTCAACTCTCCTTAGGAAACTGACAAGAACAGTAGCTTCTCTTCCCTCCAGTACACTGTCCTTGCTGGGAACAGACACAAGTGCTATTTGCACTGTGTATGGCAATGGGAGCAATAAGTGACTCTCCTTACCAGAAAACAACTCTTTCTGCTAGGACCAGAAACATGCATGTGATTCAACTCCGTTTATGAAGAAAAAGCAAACACTAGCTCTCCCTACAAGAAACACACTCTGCTTTTGAGAAAGGAGCACTCTTCTACTCTACTGTGTTTTCCTATAGGGCCAGAACAGTGAGCTTGCTCAGAACAAAAGAACTGTGCTTCCTACACACACGGGCCATATCTAGTTCAACTCTGCTTAGGAAACTGACAAGAACAGTAGCTTCTCTTCCCTCCAATACACTGTCCTTGCTGGGAACAGACACCAGTGCTATTTGCACTGTGTATGGCAATGGGAGCACACTAGTGACTCTCCTTAACAGAAAACAACTCTTGCTGCTAGGAACAGAAACTGCATGTGATTCAACTCCATTTATGAAGGGGAAAGCAACACTAGCTCGCCTTACAAGAAACACACTCTGCTTTTGAGAAAGGAGCACTCTTCTACTCTACTGTGTTTCCTATAGGGCCAGAACAGTGAGCTTGCTCAGAACCAAACTGGGGACTGTGCTTAGCTTCTCTTCCCTCCAATACACACACGGGCTATTTGCATATCGAGTTCAACTCTGCTAAGGAAACTGACAAGAACAGTAGCTTCTCTTCCCTCCAATACACTGTCCTTGCTGGGAACAGACGCCAGTGCTAATTGCCATGTGTGGCAAATGGAGCCCACTTGTGACTATCCTTACCAGAAACAACTCTTGTTGCTAGGACCAGAAACTGCATGTGATTCAACTCCGTATACAAAGGGGAAAGCCACACTATTTCGCCTTACAAGAAACACACTCTGCTTTTGAGAAAGAGGCACTCTTCTACTCTACTGGGTTTCCTATAGGGCCAGAACAGTGAGCTTGCTCAGAACAAAAAACTGTGCTTCCTACACACACGGGACATATCTAGTTCAACTCTGCTTAGGAAACTGACAAGAAAAGTAGCTTCTCTTCCCTCCAATACACTGTCCTTGCTGGGAACAGACGCGAGTGCTATTTGCACTGTGTATGGTAATGGAGCGCACTAGTGACTCTCCTTACCAGAAAACAACTCTTGCTGCTAGGACCAGAAACTGCATGTGATTCAACTCCGTTTATGAAGGGGAAAGCAACACTATCTTCCTTACAAGAAACACACTCTGCTTTTGAGAAAGGAGCACTCTTCTACTCTACTGGGTTTCCTATAAGTCCAGAACAGTGAGCTTGCTCAGAACAAAAGAACTGTGCTTCCTACACACACGGGACATATCTAGTTCAACTCTGCTAAGGAAACTGACAAGAACAGTAGCTTCTCTTCCCTCCAATACACTGTCCTTGCTGGGAACAGACGCAAGTGCTATTTGCACTGTGTATGTCAATGGGAGCACACTAGTGACTCTCCTTACCAGAAAACAATTCTTGCTGCTAGGACCAGAACCTGCATGTGATTCAACTCCGTTTATGAAGGGGAAAGGAACACTAGCTCGCCTTACAAGAAACACACTCTGCTTTTGAGAAAGGAGCACTCTTCTACTGTACTGTGTTTCCTATAGTGCCAGAACAGTGAGCTTGCTCAGAACAAAAGAACTGTGCTTCCTACACACACGGGCCATATCTAGTTCAACTCTGCTTAGGAAACACTGACAAGAACAGTAGCTTCTCTTCCCTCCAATACACTGTCCTTGCTGGGAACAGACGCAAGTGCTTTTTGCACTGTGTATGTCAATGGAAGCACTAGTGACTCTCCTTATCAGAAAACAAGTCTTGCTGCAAGGACCAAATTGCATGCGATTCAACTCCCTTTATGAAGGGGAAAGCAACACTAGTTCGCCTTACAAGAAACACACCCTGCTTTTGAGAAAGGAGCACTCTTCTTCTCTACTGTGTTTCCTAGAGTGCAGGAACAGTGAGCTTGCTCAGAACAAAAGAACTGTGCTTCCTAAACACACAGGCTATATCTAGTTCAACTCTGCTTAGGAACCTAACAAAACAGTAGCTTTTCTTCCCTCCAGTACACTGTCCTTGCTGGGAACAGACACAGTGCTATTTGCACTGTGTTTGGCAATGGGACCGCAATAATGACTCTCCTTACCAGAAAACAACTCTTGCTGCTAGGACCAGAAACTGCATGTGATTCAACTCACTTTATGTAGAGGAAGGCAACACTAGCTCGCCTTCCAAAAAACAAACTCTGCTTTTCAGAAAGGAGCACTCTTCCACGCTATTGTGTTTCCTATAGGGCCAGAAGAGTGAGTTTGCTCAGAACCAAAGAACTAGGTTCCTACACACACGGACCATATCTAGTTCAACTCTGCTTAGGAAACTGACAAGAACAGCAGCTTCTCTTCCCTCCAATACCCCGTCCTTTCTGGGAACAGACGCCAGTGCTATTTGCACTGTGTATGGCAGTGGGAGCACACTAGTGACTCTCCTTAACAGAAAACTTCTCTTGCTGCTAGGAACAGAAACTGCATGTGATTCAACTCCGTTTATGAAGGGGAAAGCAACACTAGCTCGCCTTACATGAAACACACTCTGCTTTTGAGAAAGGAGCACTCTTCTACTCTACTGGGTTTCCTATAAGGCCAAAACAGTGAGCTTGCTCAGAACCAAAGCAATGTGCTTCCTACACACGGGGCATATCTAGTTCAACTCTGCCTAAGAAACTGACAAGAACATTAGTTTCTCTTCCCTCCAATACACTGTCCTTGCTTGGAACAGACGTTAGTGCTATTTGCTCTGTGTATGGCAATGGGGGCGCACTAGTGACTCTCCTTACCAGAAAACAACTCTTATTGCTAGGACCAGAACCTGCATGTGATTCAACTCCGTTTATGAAATAGAAAGCAACACTAGCTCTCCTTACAAGAAACACACTCTGCTTTTGAGAAAGGAGCACCCTTCTACTCTACTGTGTTTCCTAAAGGGCCAGAACAGTGAGCTTCTCAGAACAAAAGAACTGTGCTTCATACACACACGGGCCATATCTAGTTCAACTCCATTTAGGAAACTGACAAGAACAGTAGCTTCTCTTCCCTCCACTACACTGTCCTTGCTGGGAACAGATGTTAGTGCTATTTGTACTGTGTATGGAAATGGGAGCACACAAGTGACTCTCCTTACCAGAAAACAACTCTTGGTTCTAGGACCAGAAACAGCATGTGATTCAACTCCATATATGAAGGGAAAAGCCATACTATCTCGCCATACAAAAAACACACTCTGCTTTTGAGAAAGGTGCACTGTTCTACTCTACTGGGTTTCCTATAGGGCCAGAACAGTGAGCTTGCTCAGAACAAAAGAACTGTGCTTCCTACACACACGGGACATATCTAGTTCAACTCTGCTAAGGAAACTGACAAGAACAGTAGCTTCTCTTCCCTCCAATACCCTGTCCTTGCTGGGAACAGACGCCAGTGCTATTTGCACTGTGTATGGCAATGGGAGCACACTAGTGACTCTCCTTAACAGAAAACAACTCTTGCTGCTAGGAACAGAAACTGCATGTGATTCAACTCAGTTTATGAAGGGGAAAGCAACACTAGCTCGCCTTACAAGAAACACACTCATCTTTTGAGAAATGAGCACTCTTCTACTCTACTGTGTTTAATATAGGGCCAGAACAGTGAGCTTGCTCAGAACCAAACTACTGTGCTTAATACACACATGGGCCATATATACTTCAGCTCTACTTCAGAAACTGACAAGAAGAGTCGCTTCTCTTCCCTCCAATACACTGTCCTTGCTAGGAATAAATGCCAGTGCTAATTGCCATGTGTGGCAAATGGAGCCCACTTGTGACTATCCTTATCAGAAAGCAACTCTTGTTGCTAGGACCAGAAACTGCATGTGATTCAACTCTGTATACAAAGGGGAAAGCCACACTATTTCGCCTTACAAGAAACACACTCTGCTTTTGAGAAAGAGGCACTCTTCTACTCTACTGGGTTTATTTAGGGCCAGAACAGTGAGCTTGCTCAGAACAAAAAACTGTTCTTCCTACACACACGGGCCACATCTAGTTCAACTCTGCTTAGGAAACTCACAAGATCAGGGGCTTCTCTTCCCTCCAATACATTGTCCTTGCTGGGAACAGACGCGAGTGCTTTTTACACTGTGTATGTCAATGGAAACACTAGTGACTCTCCTTATCAGAAAACAAGTCTTGCTGCAAGGACCAAATTGCATGCGATTCAACTCCCTTTATGAAGGGGAAAGCAACACTATCGTCTTACAAGAAACACACTCTGCTTTTGAGAAAGGAGCACTCTTCTACTCTACTGTGTTTCCTATAGTGCCATAACAGTGAGCTTGCTCAGAACAAAAGAACTGTGCTTCCTACACACACAGGCTATATCTAGTTCAACTCGGCTAAGAAAACTGACAAGAACAGTAGCTTCTCTTCCCTCCAATACACTGTCCTTGCTGGGAACAGACGCAAGTGCTATTTGCACTGTGTATGGCAATGGGAGCACACTAGTGACTCTCCTTAACAGAAAACAACTCTTGCTGCTAGGAACAGAAGCTGCATGTGATTCAACTCTGTTTATGAAGGGGAAAGTAACACTAGCTCGCCTTACAAGAAACACACTCTGCTTTTGAGAAAGGAGCACTCTTCTACTCTACTGTGTTTCCTATAGTGCCAGAACAGTCAGCGTGCTCAGAACAAAAGAATTGTGCTTCCTACACACACGGGCTATATCTAGTTCTACTCTGCTTAGGAACCTGATAAGAATAGTAGCTTCTCTTCCCTCCAGTACACTGTCCTTGCTGGGAACAGACGCAAGTGCTTTTTGCACTGTGTATGTCAATGGAAGCACTAGTGACTCTCCTTATCAGAAAACAAGTCTTGCTGCAAGGACCAAATTGCATGCAATTCAACTCCCTTTATGAAGGGGAAAGCAACACTAGTTCGCCTTACAAGAAACACACCCTGCTTTTGAGAAAGGAGCACTCTTCTTCTCTACTGTGTTTCCTAGAGTGCAGGAACAGTGAGCTTGCTCAGAACAAAAGAACTGTGCTTCCTAAACACACAGGCTATATCTAGTTCAACTCTGCTTAGGAACCTAACAAAACAGTAGCTTTTCTTCCCTCCAGTACACTGTCCTTGCTGGGAACAGACACAGTGCTATTTGCACTGTGTTTGGCAATGGGACCGCAATAATGACTCTCCTTACCAGAAAACAACTCTTGCTGCTAGGACCAGAAACTGCATGTGATTCAACTCACTTTATGTAGAGGAAGGCAACACTAGCTCGCCTTCCAAAAAACAAACTCTGCTTTTCAGAAAGGAGCACTCTTCCACGCTATTGTGTTTCCTATAGGGCCAGAAGAGTGAGTTTGCTCAGAACCAAAGAACTAGGTTCCTACACACACGGACCATATCTAGTTCAACTCTGCTTAGGAAACTGACAAGAACAGCAGCTTCTCTTCCCTCCAATACCCCGTCCTTTCTGGGAACAGACGCCAGTGCTATTTGCACTGTGTATGGCAGTGGGAGCACACTAGTGACTCTCCTTAACAGAAAACTTCTCTTGCTGCTAGGAACAGAAACTGCATGTGATTCAACTCCGTTTATGAAGGGGAAAGCAACACTAGCTCGCCTTACATGAAACACACTCTGCTTTTGAGAAAGGAGCACTCTTCTACTCTACTGGGTTTCCTATAAGGCCAAAACAGTGAGCTTGCTCAGAACCAAAGCAATGTGCTTCCTACACACGGGGCATATCTAGTTCAACTCTGCCTAAGAAACTGACAAGAACATTAGTTTCTCTTCCCTCCAATACACTGTCCTTGCTTGGAACAGACGTTAGTGCTATTTGCTCTGTGTATGGCAATGGGGGCGCACTAGTGACTCTCCTTACCAGAAAACAACTCTTATTGCTAGGACCAGAACCTGCATGTGATTCAACTCCGTTTATGAAATAGAAAGCAACACTAGCTCTCCTTACAAGAAACACACTCTGCTTTTGAGAAAGGAGCACCCTTCTACTCTACTGTGTTTCCTAAAGGGCCAGAACAGTGAGCTTCTCAGAACAAAAGAACTGTGCTTCATACACACACGGGCCATATCTAGTTCAACTCCATTTAGGAAACTGACAAGAACAGTAGCTTCTCTTCCCTCCACTACACTGTTCTTGCTGGGAACAGATGTTAGTGCTATTTGTACTGTGTATGGAAATGGGAGCACACAAGTGACTCTCCTTACCAGAAAACAACTCTTGGTTCTAGGACCAGAAACAGCATGTGATTCAACTCCATATATGAAGGGAAAAGCCATACTATCTCGCCATACAAAAAACACACTCTGCTTTTGAGAAAGGTGCACTGTTCTACTCTACTGGGTTTCCTATAGGGCCAGAACAGTGAGCTTGCTCAGAACAAAAGAACTGTGCTTCCTACACACACGGGACATATCTAGTTCAACTCTGCTAAGGAAACTGACAAGAACAGTAGCTTCTCTTCCCTCCAATACCCTGTCCTTGCTGGGAACAGACGCCAGTGCTATTTGCACTGTGTATGGCAATGGGAGCACACTAGTGACTCTCCTTAACAGAAAACAACTCTTGCTGCTAGGAACAGAAACTGCATGTGATTCAACTCAGTTTATGAAGGGGAAAGCAACACTAGCTCGCCTTACAAGAAACACACTCATCTTTTGAGAAATGAGCACTCTTCTACTCTACTGTGTTTAATATAGGGCCAGAACAGTGAGCTTGCTCAGAACCAAACTACTGTGCTTAATACACACATGGGCCATATATACTTCAGCTCTACTTCAGAAACTGACAAGAAGAGTCGCTTCTCTTCCCTCCAATACACTGTCCTTGCTAGGAATAAATGCCAGTGCTAATTGCCATGTGTGGCAAATGGAGCCCACTTGTGACTATCCTTATCAGAAAGCAACTCTTGTTGCTAGGACCAGAAACTGCATGTGATTCAACTCTGTATACAAAGGGGAAAGCCACACTATTTCGCCTTACAAGAAACACACTCTGCTTTTGAGAAAGAGGCACTCTTCTACTCTACTGGGTTTATTTAGGGCCAGAACAGTGAGCTTGCTCAGAACAAAAAACTGTTCTTCCTACACACACGGGCCACATCTAGTTCAACTCTGCTTAGGAAACTCACAAGATCAGGGGCTTCTCTTCCCTCCAATACATTGTCCTTGCTGGGAACAGACGCGAGTGCTTTTTACACTGTGTATGTCAATGGAAACACTAGTGACTCTCCTTATCAGAAAACAAGTCTTGCTGCAAGGACCAAATTGCATGCGATTCAACTCCCTTTATGAAGGGGAAAGCAACACTATCGTCTTACAAGAAACACACTCTGCTTTTGAGAAAGGAGCACTCTTCTACTCTACTGTGTTTCCTATAGTGCCATAACAGTGAGCTTGCTCAGAACAAAAGAACTGTGCTTCCTACACACACAGGCTATATCTAGTTCAACTCGGCTAAGAAAACTGACAAGAACAGTAGCTTCTCTTCCCTCCAATACACTGTCCTTGCTGGGAACAGACGCAAGTGCTATTTGCACTGTGTATGGCAATGGGAGCACACTAGTGACTCTCCTTAACAGAAAACAACTCTTGCTGCTAGGAACAGAAGCTGCATGTGATTCAACTCTGTTTATGAAGGGGAAAGTAACACTAGCTCGCCTTACAAGAAACACACTCTGCTTTTGAGAAAGGAGCACTCTTCTACTCTACTGTGTTTCCTATAGTGCCAGAACAGTCAGCGTGCTCAGAACAAAAGAATTGTGCTTCCTACACACACGGGCTAATTCTAGTTCTACTCTGCTTAGGAACCTGATAAGAATAGTAGCTTCTCTTCCCTCCAGTACACTGTCCTTGCTGGGAACAGACGCAAGTGCTTTTTGCACTGTGTATGTCAATGGAAGCACTAGTGACTCTCCTTATCAGAAAACAAGTCTTGCTGCAAGGACCAAATTGCATGCAATTCAACTCCCTTTATGAAGGGGAAAGCAACACTAGTTCGCCTTACAAGAAACACACCCTGCTTTTGAGAAAGGAGCACTCTTCTTCTCTACTGTGTTTCCTAGAGTGCAGGAACAGTGAGCTTGCTCAGAACAAAAGAACTGTGCTTCCTAAACACACAGGCTATATCTAGTTCAACTCTGCTTAGGAACCTAACAAAACAGTAGCTTTTCTTCCCTCCAGTACACTGTCCTTGCTGGGAACAGACACAGTGCTATTTGCACTGTGTTTGGCAATGGGACCGCAATAATGACTCTCCTTACCAGAAAACAACTCTTGCTGCTAGGACCAGAAACTGCATGTGATTCAACTCACTTTATGTAGAGGAAGGCAACACTAGCTCGCCTTCCAAAAAACAAACTCTGCTTTTCAGAAAGGAGCACTCTTCCACGCTATTGTGTTTCCTATAGGGCCAGAAGAGTGAGTTTGCTCAGAACCAAAGAACTAGGTTCCTACACACACGGACCATATCTAGTTCAACTCTGCTTAGGAAACTGACAAGAACAGCAGCTTCTCTTCCCTCCAATACCCCGTCCTTTCTGGGAACAGACGCCAGTGCTATTTGCACTGTGTATGGCAGTGGGAGCACACTAGTGACTCTCCTTAACAGAAAACTTCTCTTGCTGCTAGGAACAGAAACTGCATGTGATTCAACTCCGTTTATGAAGGGGAAAGCAACACTAGCTCGCCTTACATGAAACACACTCTGCTTTTGAGAAAGGAGCACTCTTCTACTCTACTGGGTTTCCTATAAGGCCAAAACAGTGAGCTTGCTCAGAACCAAAGCAATGTGCTTCCTACACACGGGGCATATCTAGTTCAACTCTGCCTAAGAAACTGACAAGAACATTAGTTTCTCTTCCCTCCAATACACTGTCCTTGCTTGGAACAGACGTTAGTGCTATTTGCTCTGTGTATGGCAATGGGGGCGCACTAGTGACTCTCCTTACCAGAAAACAACTCTTATTGCTAGGACCAGAACCTGCATGTGATTCAACTCCGTTTATGAAATAGAAAGCAACACTAGCTCTCCTTACAAGAAACACACTCTGCTTTTGAGAAAGGAGCACCCTTCTACTCTACTGTGTTTCCTAAAGGGCCAGAACAGTGAGCTTCTCAGAACAAAAGAACTGTGCTTCATACACACACGGGCCATATCTAGTTCAACTCCATTTAGGAAACTGACAAGAACAGTAGCTTCTCTTCCCTCCACTACACTGTTCTTGCTGGGAACAGATGTTAGTGCTATTTGTACTGTGTATGGAAATGGGAGCACACAAGTGACTCTCCTTACCAGAAAACAACTCTTGGTTCTAGGACCAGAAACAGCATGTGATTCAACTCCATATATGAAGGGAAAAGCCATACTATCTCGCCATACAAAAAACACACTCTGCTTTTGAGAAAGGTGCACTGTTCTACTCTACTGGGTTTCCTATAGGGCCAGAACAGTGAGCTTGCTCAGAACAAAAGAACTGTGCTTCCTACACACACGGGACATATCTAGTTCAACTCTGCTAAGGAAACTGACAAGAACAGTAGCTTCTCTTCCCTCCAATACCCTGTCCTTGCTGGGAACAGACGCCAGTGCTATTTGCACTGTGTATGGCAATGGGAGCACACTAGTGACTCTCCTTAACAGAAAACAACTCTTGCTGCTAGGAACAGAAACTGCATGTGATTCAACTCAGTTTATGAAGGGGAAAGCAACACTAGCTCGCCTTACAAGAAACACACTCATCTTTTGAGAAATGAGCACTCTTCTACTCTACTGTGTTTAATATAGGGCCAGAACAGTGAGCTTGCTCAGAACCAAACTACTGTGCTTAATACACACATGGGCCATATATACTTCAGCTCTACTTCAGAAACTGACAAGAAGAGTCGCTTCTCTTCCCTCCAATACACTGTCCTTGCTAGGAATAAATGCCAGTGCTAATTGCCATGTGTGGCAAATGGAGCCCACTTGTGACTATCCTTATCAGAAAGCAACTCTTGTTGCTAGGACCAGAAACTGCATGTGATTCAACTCTGTATACAAAGGGGAAAGCCACACTATTTCGCCTTACAAGAAACACACTCTGCTTTTGAGAAAGAGGCACTCTTCTACTCTACTGGGTTTATTTAGGGCCAGAACAGTGAGCTTGCTCAGAACAAAAAACTGTTCTTCCTACACACACGGGCCACATCTAGTTCAACTCTGCTTAGGAAACTCACAAGATCAGGGGCTTCTCTTCCCTCCAATACATTGTCCTTGCTGGGAACAGACGCGAGTGCTTTTTACACTGTGTATGTCAATGGAAACACTAGTGACTCTCCTTATCAGAAAACAAGTCTTGCTGCAAGGACCAAATTGCATGCGATTCAACTCCCTTTATGAAGGGGAAAGCAACACTATCGTCTTACAAGAAACACACTCTGCTTTTGAGAAAGGAGCACTCTTCTACTCTACTGTGTTTCCTATAGTGCCATAACAGTGAGCTTGCTCAGAACAAAAGAACTGTGCTTCCTACACACACAGGCTATATCTAGTTCAACTCGGCTAAGAAAACTGACAAGAACAGTAGCTTCTCTTCCCTCCAATACACTGTCCTTGCTGGGAACAGACGCAAGTGCTATTTGCACTGTGTATGGCAATGGGAGCACACTAGTGACTCTCCTTAACAGAAAACAACTCTTGCTGCTAGGAACAGAAGCTGCATGTGATTCAACTCTGTTTATGAAGGGGAAAGTAACACTAGCTCGCCTTACAAGAAACACACTCTGCTTTTGAGAAAGGAGCACTCTTCTACTCTACTGTGTTTCCTATAGTGCCAGAACAGTCAGCGTGCTCAGAACAAAAGAATTGTGCTTCCTACACACACGGGCTATATCTAGTTCTACTCTGCTTAGGAACCTGATAAGAATAGTAGCTTCTCTTCCCTCCAGTACACTGTCCTTGCTGGGAACAGACGCAAGTGCTTTTTGCACTGTGTATGTCAATGGAAGCACTAGTGACTCTCCTTATCAGAAAACAAGTCTTGCTGCAAGGACCAAATTGCATGCAATTCAACTCCCTTTATGAAGGGGAAAGCAACACTAGTTCGCCTTACAAGAAACACACCCTGCTTTTGAGAAAGGAGCACTCTTCTTCTCTACTGTGTTTCCTAGAGTGCAGGAACAGTGAGCTTGCTCAGAACAAAAGAACTGTGCTTCCTAAACACACAGGCTATATCTAGTTCAACTCTGCTTAGGAACCTAACAAAACAGTAGCTTTTCTTCCCTCCAGTACACTGTCCTTGCTGGGAACAGACACAGTGCTATTTGCACTGTGTTTGGCAATGGGACCGCAATAATGACTCTCCTTACCAGAAAACAACTCTTGCTGCTAGGACCAGAAACTGCATGTGATTCAACTCACTTTATGTAGAGGAAGGCAACACTAGCTCGCCTTCCAAAAAACAAACTCTGCTTTTCAGAAAGGAGCACTCTTCCACGCTATTGTGTTTCCTATAGGGCCAGAAGAGTGAGTTTGCTCAGAACCAAAGAACTAGGTTCCTACACACACGGACCATATCTAGTTCAACTCTGCTTAGGAAACTGACAAGAACAGCAGCTTCTCTTCCCTCCAATACCCCGTCCTTTCTGGGAACAGACGCCAGTGCTATTTGCACTGTGTATGGCAGTGGGAGCACACTAGTGACTCTCCTTAACAGAAAACTTCTCTTGCTGCTAGGAACAGAAACTGCATGTGATTCAACTCCGTTTATGAAGGGGAAAGCAACACTAGCTCGCCTTACATGAAACACACTCTGCTTTTGAGAAAGGAGCACTCTTCTACTCTACTGGGTTTCCTATAAGGCCAAAACAGTGAGCTTGCTCAGAACCAAAGCAATGTGCTTCCTACACACGGGGCATATCTAGTTCAACTCTGCCTAAGAAACTGACAAGAACATTAGTTTCTCTTCCCTCCAATACACTGTCCTTGCTTGGAACAGACGTTAGTGCTATTTGCTCTGTGTATGGCAATGGGGGCGCACTAGTGACTCTCCTTACCAGAAAACAACTCTTATTGCTAGGACCAGAACCTGCATGTGATTCAACTCCGTTTATGAAATAGAAAGCAACACTAGCTCTCCTTACAAGAAACACACTCTGCTTTTGAGAAAGGAGCACCCTTCTACTCTACTGTGTTTCCTAAAGGGCCAGAACAGTGAGCTTCTCAGAACAAAAGAACTGTGCTTCATACACACACGGGCCATATCTAGTTCAACTCCATTTAGGAAACTGACAAGAACAGTAGCTTCTCTTCCCTCCACTACACTGTCCTTGCTGGGAACAGATGTTAGTGCTATTTGTACTGTGTATGGAAATGGGAGCACACAAGTGACTCTCCTTACCAGAAAACAACTCTTGGTTCTAGGACCAGAAACAGCATGTGATTCAACTCCATATATGAAGGGAAAAGCCATACTATCTCGCCATACAAAAAACACACTCTGCTTTTGAGAAAGGTGCACTGTTCTACTCTACTGGGTTTCCTATAGGGCCAGAACAGTGAGCTTGCTCAGAACAAAAGAACTGTGCTTCCTACACACACGGGACATATCTAGTTCAACTCTGCTAAGGAAACTGACAAGAACAGTAGCTTCTCTTCCCTCCAATACCCTGTCCTTGCTGGGAACAGACGCCAGTGCTATTTGCACTGTGTATGGCAATGGGAGCACACTAGTGACTCTCCTTAACAGAAAACAACTCTTGCTGCTAGGAACAGAAACTGCATGTGATTCAACTCAGTTTATGAAGGGGAAAGCAACACTAGCTCGCCTTACAAGAAACACACTCATCTTTTGAGAAATGAGCACTCTTCTACTCTACTGTGTTTAATATAGGGCCAGAACAGTGAGCTTGCTCAGAACCAAACTACTGTGCTTAATACACACATGGGCCATATATACTTCAGCTCTACTTCAGAAACTGACAAGAAGAGTCGCTTCTCTTCCCTCCAATACACTGTCCTTGCTAGGAATAAATGCCAGTGCTAATTGCCATGTGTGGCAAATGGAGCCCACTTGTGACTATCCTTATCAGAAAGCAACTCTTGTTGCTAGGACCAGAAACTGCATGTGATTCAACTCTGTATACAAAGGGGAAAGCCACACTATTTCGCCTTACAAGAAACACACTCTGCTTTTGAGAAAGAGGCACTCTTCTACTCTACTGGGTTTATTTAGGGCCAGAACAGTGAGCTTGCTCAGAACAAAAAACTGTTCTTCCTACACACACGGGCCACATCTAGTTCAACTCTGCTTAGGAAACTCACAAGATCAGGGGCTTCTCTTCCCTCCAATACATTGTCCTTGCTGGGAACAGACGCGAGTGCTTTTTACACTGTGTATGTCAATGGAAACACTAGTGACTCTCCTTATCAGAAAACAAGTCTTGCTGCAAGGACCAAATTGCATGCGATTCAACTCCCTTTATGAAGGGGAAAGCAACACTATCGTCTTACAAGAAACACACTCTGCTTTTGAGAAAGGAGCACTCTTCTACTCTACTGTGTTTCCTATAGTGCCAGAACAGTGAGCTTGCTCAGAACAAAAGAACTGTGCTTCCTACACACACAGGCTATATCTAGTTCAACTCGGCTAAGAAAACTGACAAGAACAGTAGCTTCTCTTCCCTCCAATACACTGTCCTTGCTGGGAACAGACGCAAGTGCTATTTGCACTGTGTATGGCAATGGGAGCACACTAGTGACTCTCCTTAACAGAAAACAACTCTTGCTGCTAGGAACAGAAGCTGCATGTGATTCAACTCTGTTTATGAAGGGGAAAGTAACACTAGCTCGCCTTACAAGAAACACACTCTGCTTTTGAGAAAGGAGCACTCTTCTACTCTACTGTGTTTCCTATAGTGCCAGAACAGTCAGCGTGCTCAGAACAAAAGAATTGTGCTTCCTACACACACGGGCTATATCTAGTTCTACTCTGCTTAGGAACCTGATAAGAATAGTAGCTTCTCTTCCCTCCAGTACACAGTCCTTGCTGGGAACAGACACGAGTGCTATTTGCACTGTGTATGGCAATGGGAGCACATTGGTGACTCTCCTTACAAGAAAACAACTCTTGCTGCTAGAACCAGAAACTGCATGTGATTCAATGCTGTATTTGAAGAGGTAAGGAACACTAGCTTGCCTTACAAGAAACACACTCTGCTTTTGAGAAAGGAGCAACCTTCTACTTTATTTTTTCTGATATAGGTCCAGAACAGTGAGCTTGCTCAGAACAAAACAACTGTGCTTCCTACACACAGGGGCCATATCTGGTTCAACTCTGCGTAGGAAACTGAAAAGAAGAGTACCTTCTCTTCCCTTCAATACACTGTCCTTGCTGGTTTCAGACACGAGTGCTATTTGCACTGTGTATGGCAATTGGGGGCCCACTAGTGACTCTCCTTACCAGAAAACAACTCTTGCTGCTAGGACCAGAACCTGCATGTGATTCAACTCTGTTTATGAAGGGGAAAGCAACATTACCTCGCTTTACAAGAAACACACTCTGATTTTGAGAAAGGAGCAATCTTCTACTCTACTGGGTTTCCTACAGAGCCAGAACAGTTAGCTTGCTCAGAACAAAGAACTGTTCTTCCTACACACACGGGCCACATCTTGTTCAACTCTGCTTAGGAAACTGACAAGAACAGTAGCTTCTCTTCCTCCAATACACTGTCCTAGCTGGCAACAGACCAGGGTGCTTTTTGCACTGTGTATGTCAATGAGAGCACCAGTGACTCTCCTTATGAGAAAACAAGTCTTGCTGCTAGGACCAAATTGCCTGTGAGTCAACTCCCTTTATGAAGGGGAAAGCAACACTAGATGGCCTTACAAGAAATCCGCTCTGCTTTTGAGAACGGACCACTCTTCTACTCCACTGTGTTTCCTATAGTGCCAGAACACTAAGCTTTCTCAGAACAAAAGAACTGTGCTTCCTACACACACGGGGCATATCTAGTTCAACTTTGCTTAGGAAACTGACAAGAACAGTAGTTTCTCTTCCCTCCAATACACTGTCCTTGCTGGGAACAGTTGTTAGTGCTATTTGCTCTGTGTATGGCAATGGGGGCTCACTAGTGACTCTCCTTACCAGAAAACATCTCTTGGTGCTAGGACCATAAACTGCATTTGAGTCAACTCCCTGTATGAAGGGGAAAGCAACACTAGCTCGCCTTACATGAAACAAACTCTGCTTTTGAGAAAGGAGCACTCTTCAACTCCTCTGGGTTTCCTAGAATCAGAAGAGTGAGCTTGCTCAGATCAAAAGAACTGTGCTTCCTAAACACGGGCCATATCTAATTCAACTCTCCTTAGGAAACTGACAAGAACAGTAGCTTCTCTTCCCTCCACTACACTGTCCTTGCTGGGAACAGATGTTAGTGCTATTTGTACTGTGTATGGCAATGGGAGCACACAAGTGACTCTCCTTACCAGAAAACAACTCTTGGTTCTAGGACCAGAAACAGCATGTGATTCAACTCCATATATGAAGGGGAAAGCCATACTATCTCGCCATACAAAAAACACACTCTGCTTTTGAGAAAGGAGCACTGTTCTACTCAACTGGGTTTCCTAGAGGGCCAGAACAGTGAGCTTGCCCAGAACCAAAGAACTTTGGTTCCTACAAACACGGGACATATCTAGTTCAACTCTGCTAAGGAAACTGACAAGAACAGTAACTTCTCTTCCCTCCAATACACTGTCCTTGCTGGGAACAGACGCCAGTGCTATTTGCACTGTGTATGGCAATGGGAGCACACTAGTGACTCTCCTTAACAGAAAACAACCCTTGCTGCTAGGAACAGAAACTGCATGTGATTCAACTCACTTTATGAAGGGAAAGGCAACGCTAGCTCGCCTTACAAAAAACAAACTCTGCTTTTCAGAAAGGAGCACTCACTATTCTACTGTGTTTCCTATAGGGCCAGAAGAGTGAGCTTCCTCAGAAGCAAAGAACTGTGCTTCCTACACACATGGGCCATATCTACTTCAGCTCTACTTCTGAAACTGACAAGAACAGTAGCTTCTCTTCGCTACAATACACTGTCCTTGCTAGGAACAAATGCCAGTGCTAATTACACTGTGTGGCAAATGGAGCTGACTTGTGACTCTCCTTGCCAGAAAACAACTCTTGTTGCTAGGACCAGAAACTGCATGTGATTCAACTCTGTATACAAAGGGGAAAGCCACTCTATTTCGCCTTACAAGAAACACTCTCTGCTTTTGAGAAAGGAGCACTCTTCTACTCTACTGGGTTTCCTATAGGTCCAGAACAGTTAGCTTCCTCAGAACAAAGAACTGTTCTTCCAACACACACGGGCCACATCTAGTTCAACTCTGCTTAGGAAACTCACAAGATCAGTACCTTTTCTTCCCTCCAATACACTGTCCTTGCTGGGAACAGACGCGAGTGCTTTTTGCACTGTGTATGTCAATGGAAGCACTAGTGACTCACCTTATCAGAAAACAAGTCTTGCTACTAGGACCAAATTGCATGCGATTCAACTCCCTTTATGAAGGGGAAAGCAACACTAGTTCGCCTTATAAAAAACACACTCTGCTTTTGAGAAAGGAGCACTCTTCTACGCTGCTGTGTTCCTATAGTGCCAGAACAGTCAGCGTGCTCACAACAAAAGAATTGTGCTTCCTACACACACGGGGTATATCTAGTTCTACTCTGCTTAGGAACCTGACAAGAATAGTAGCTTCTCTTCCCTCCAGTACACAGTCCTTGCTGGGAAGAGACAGGAGTGCTATTTACACTGTGTATGGCAATGGGAGCACATTGGTGACTCTCCTTACAAGAAAACAACTCTTGCTGCTTGGACCAGAAACTGCATGTGATTCAATGCTGTATTTAAAGGGGAAAGCAACACTAGCTTTCCTTACAAGAAACACACTTTGCTTTTGAGAATGGAGCACCCTTCTACTTTATTTTTTCTTCTATAGGTCCAGAACAGTGAGCTTGCTCACAACAAAACAACTGTGCTTCCTACACACAGGGGCCATATCAGGTTCAACTCTGCATATGAAACTGACAAGAACAATACCTTCTCTTCCCTCCAATACACTGTCCTTGCTGGGAACAGACGCGAGTGCTATTTGCACTGTGTATGGAAATGGGGGCCCACTAGTGACTCTCCTTACCAGAAAACAACTCTTGCTGCTAGGACCAGAACCTGCATGTGATACAACTCCGTTTATGAAGGGGAAAACAACACTACCTCGCTTAACAAGAAACACATTCTGCTTTTGAGAAAGGAGCACTCTTCTACTCTACGGGTTTCCTATAGAGCCAGAACAGTTAGCTTGCTCAGAACAAAGAACTGTTCTTCCTACACACAGGGGCCACATCTAGCCTAACTCTGCTTAGGAAACTGACAAGAACAGTAGCTACTCTTCCTCCAATACACTGTCCTTGATGGCAACAGAGCAGGGTGCTTTTTGCACTGTGTATGTCAATGAGAGCACCAGTGACTCTCCTTATGAGAAAACAAGTCTTGCTGCTAAGACCAAATTGCATGTGATTCAACTCCCTTTATGAAGGGGAAAGCAACCCTAGTTCCCCTTACAAGAAATCCACTCTGCTTTTGAGAAAATAGCACTCTTCTATGCTACTGTGTTTCCTATAGGGCCAGAACAGTGAGCTTGCTCAGAACCAATGAACTTTGATTCCTACAATAACGGGCCATATCTAGTTCAACTCTGCTTAGGAAACTGACAAGAACAGTATCTTCTCTTTCCTCCAATACACTGCCCTTGCAGTTAACAGATGCAAGTGCTATTTGTACTGTGTATGTCAATGGGAACGCACTAGTGAATCTCCTTACAGAAAACAACTCTTGCTGCTAGGAATAGAAACTGCATGTAATTCTAAACTGTTTATGAAGGGAAAAGCAACACTAGTTCGCATTACAAGAAACACACTCTGCTTTTGAGGACGGAGCACTCTTCTACTCCACTGTGTTTCCTATAGAGCCAGAACAATAAGCTTTCTCAGAAAAAAAGAAATGTGCTTCCTACACACACGGGCCATATCTAGTTCACTCTGCTTAGAAAACTGAAAAGAACAGTATTTTCTCTTCCCTCCAATACACTGTCCTTGCTGGGAACAGATGTTAGTGCTATTTGCTCTGTGTATGGCAATGGGAGCGCACTAGTGACTCTCCTTACCAGAAAACAACTCTTGGTGCTAGGACCATTAACGGCATGTGAGTCAACTCCCTGTATAAAGGGGAAAGCAACACTAGCTCGCCTTACATGAAACAAACTCTGCTTTTGAGAAAGGAGCACTCTTCTACTCTACTGGGTTTCCTAGAGGGCCAGAACAGTGAGCTTGCTCAGAACAAAAGAATTGTGCTTCCTACACACACGGGACATATCTAGTTCAACTCTGCTAAGGAAACTGACAAGAACAGTAGCTTCTCTTCCCTCCAATACACTGTCCTTGCTGGGAACAGACGAGGGTGCATTTTGCACTGTGTATGTCAATGGGAGCACTAGTGACTCTCTTAGGAGAAAACAAGTCTTGCTGCTAGCACCAGAAACTGCATGTGATTCAACTCCCTTTATGAAGGGGAAAGCAACACTAGTTCACCTTAAAAGAAATCCACTCTGCTTTTGAGAAAGTAGCACTCTTCTATGCTACTGTGTTTCCTATATGGCCAGAACACTGAGCGTGCTCAGAACAAAAGAATTGTGCTTCCTCTACACACAGGCTATATCTAGTTCTACTCTACTTAGGAACTTGACAAGAATAGTAGCTTCTCTTCCCTCCAGTACACAGTCCTTGCTGGGAACAAAAACGAGAGCTATTTGCACTGTGCATGGCAAAGGGAGCACATTGGTATCTCTCCTTACAAGAAAACATCTCTTGCTGCTAGGATCAGAAACTGCATGAGATTCAATGCTGTATTTGAAGGGAAAAGCAACACTAGCTTGCCTTACAAGAAACACACTCTGCTTTTGAGAAAGGAGCACTCTTCTACTTTATTTTTTTTCCTATAGGTCCAGAACAGTGAGCCAGCTCAGAACCAAAGAACTGTGCTTCCTACACACACGGCCCATATATAGTTCAACTCTACTTCTGAAACTGACAAGAACAGAAGCTTCTCTTCCATAGAATACACTGTCCTTGCTCTGAACAGACGCCAGTGCTATTTGCAATGTGTGGCAAATGGAGCCCACTAGTGACTCTCCTTACCAGAAAACAACTCTTGCTGCTAGGCCCAGAAACTGGATGTGATTCAAGTCTGTATATGAAGGGGAAAGCAACACTAGCTCGCCTTACAAGAAACACACTCTGCTTTTGAGAAAGGAGCACTCTTCTACTCTACTGTGTTTCCTATAGGGCCAGAACAGTGAGCGTGCTCAGAACAAAAGAATTGTGCTTCCTACACACACGAGCTATATCTAGTTCTACTCTGCAAAGGAACCTGACAAGAATAGTAGCTTCTTTTCCCTCCAGTACACAGTCTTTGCTGGGAACAGACACCAGTGCTATTTATACTGTGTACGGCAATGGGAGCGCATGGGTGACTCTCCTTACCAGAAAACAACTCTTGCTGCTAGGACCAGAAACTGCATGTGATTCAACGCTGTTTATGAAGGGGAAAACAACACTAGTTCACCTTACAAGAAAACAACTCTGATTTTGAGAACGGAGCACTCTTCTACTCCACTGTGTTTCCTATTCTGCCAGAACAGTAAGCTTTCTCAGAACAAAAGAACTGTGCTTCCTACACACACGGGCCATATTTAGTTCAACTCTGCTTAGGAATCTGACAAGAACAGTAATTTTTCTTCCCTCCAATACACTGTCCTTGCTGGGAACAGATTTTAGTGCTATTGGCTCTGTGTATGGCAATGGGAGCACACTAGTGACTCTCCAGACCAGAAAGTATCTCTTGGTGCTAGGAGCAGAACCTGCATGTGATTCAACTCCGTGTATTAAGGGGAAATCCACACTATATCGCCTTACAAGAAACACACTCTGCTTTTGAGAAAGGAGCACTCTTCTACTCTACTGGATTTCCTTTATGGCCAGAACAGTGAGCTTGCTCAGAACCAAAGAACTGTGCTTGCTACACACACGGGCCATATCTAGTTCAACTCTACTTCTGAAACTGACAAGAAGAGTAGCTTCTCTTCCCTCCAGTACACTGTCCTTTCTGGGAACAGACACGTGTGCTATTTGCACTGTGTATGGCAATGGGAGCGCAATACTGACTCTCCTTAGCAGAAAATAACTCTTGGTGCTAGGACCAGAAACTGCAAGTGAGTCAACTCTTTTTATGAAGTAGAAAGCAACACTAGCTCGCCTTACAAGAAACACATTTTGCTTTTGAGAAAGGAGCCCCCTTCTACTCTACTGTGTTTCCTTTAGGGCCAGAACAGTGAGCATGGTCAGAACCAATGAACTGTGCTTCCAACACACACGGGCCATATCTAGTTCAACTCTTCTTCTGAAACTGACAAGAACAGTAGCTTCACTTCCCTCCAATACACTGTCCCTGCTGGGAAAAGACGCCAGTGCTATTTGCACTGTGCAGCAAATGGAGCCCAATAGTGACTCTCCTTACCAGAGAACAACTCTTGCTGCTAGGACCAGAAACTGCATGTGATTCAACTCTGTATATGAACGGGAAAGCAACACTACCTCGCCTTACAAGAAACACACTCTGCTTTTGAGAAAGGAGCACTCTTCTACTCTCCTGTGTTTCCTATAGGGCCAGAATAGTGAGCTTGCTCAGAACAAACGAACTGTGCTTCCTACACACATGTGCCATATCTAGTTCAACTCTCCTTAGGAACCTGACAAGAATAGTAGCTTCTCTTCCTTCCAGTACACTGTACTTGTTGGGAACAGACGCCAGTGCTATTTGCACTGTGTATGGTAATGGTAGCGCATTGGTGACTCTCCTTACAAGAAAACAACTCTTGCTGCTAGGAACAGAAACTGCATGTGATTCAACTCCGTTTATGAAAGGGAATTCAACTCTAGCTCTATTTGCACTGGATAAGCACAATAGTGACTCTCCTTACCAGACAACAACTTTTGTTGCTAGGACCAGAATCTGCATGTGATTCAACTCCGTTTATGAAAGGGAAATCAGCTCTAGCTCGCCTTACAAGAAACACACTCTGCTTTTGAGAAAGGAGCACTTTTTACTCTAATTAGTTTCCTATAGTGCCAAAATCGTGAGCTTGCTCAGAACAAAAGAACTCTCCTTCCTACACACAGGGGCCATATCTAGTTCAATTCTGCTTAGGAAACTCACAAGCACAGTAGCTTGTATTCCCTTCAATACATATATTTGCTGGGAACAGACACGGGTGCTATTTGCACTGTGTATGAAAGGGGAGCACACTAGATACTCTCCTTACCAGAAAACAACTTTTGCTGCTAGGACCAGAAACTGCATGTGATTCAACTCCGTTTATAAAGGGGAAAGCAACACTAGTACGCCTTACAAGAAACACACTCTGCTATTGAGAAATGAGCTATCGTCTACTCTACTGTGTTTCCTTTAGGGACAGAACAGTGAGCTTGCTCAGATCAAAAGAACTGTGCTTCCTACACACACGGGCCATATCTAGTTCAACTCTGCTTGGGTAACTTAGGAGAACAGTAGCTTTTCTTCCCTCCAATACATTGTACTTGCTGGGAAAAGACGCGAGTGCAATTTGTACTCTGTATGGCAATGGGAGCGCACTAGTGACTTTCCTTACCAGAAAACAACTCTTGCTGCCAGGACCAGAAACTGCATGTGATTCAAGTCCGTTTATGAAGGGGAAAAAAACACTAGCTTGCCTTACAAGAAACACACTCTGCTTTTGATAAAGGCGCACTCTTCTACTCTAATTTGTTTCCTATAGGCCCAGAAGAGTGAGCTTGCTCAGACCAATGTACTGTGCTTACTACACACACGGGCTATATCTAGTTCAACTCTGCTTAGGAAACTGACAAGAAAAGTAGCTTCTCTTCCCTCCAATACACTGTACTTCTGGGAACAGACACCAGTGCTATTTGAACTGTGTATGGCAATGAGAATGCACTACTGACTCTCCTTATCAGAAAACAACTCTTGCTGCTAGGACCAGAAACCCATGTGATTCAACTCCGTTTATGAATGGGAAAAAAAAATTGCTTGCCTTACAAGAAACACACACTGCTTTTGGAAAGGAGCACTCTTCAACACTACTATGTTTCCTATATTGCCAAAACAGTGAGCTTGCTGAGAACAAAAGAACTGTGCTTCCTACACACACGGGCCATATCTAGTTCAACTCTGCTTAGGTAACTGACAAAAACAGTAGCTTCTCTTCCCTCCAATACTCTGTACTTGCTGGGAACAGACGCGAGCGCTATTTGCACTGTGTATGGCAATGGGAGCACACTAGTGACTCTCCTTACCAGAAAAAACTCTTGCTGCTAGGAAAAAAAGTGCATGTGATTCAACTCCGTTTATGAAGGGAAACAAACACTAGCTCGCCTTACAAGAAACAATCTCTGCTTTTGAGAAACTAACACACTCTTCTACTCTACTGTGTTTCCTATAGGGCCAGAATAGTGAGCTTGCTCAGAACAAAAGAACTGTGCTTCCTACACACACGGGCCATATCTAGTTAAACTCTGCTAAGGAAACTGACAAGAACAGTAGATTCTTTTGCGTCCAATACACTGCACTTGCTGGGAACAGACGCGAGTGCTATTTGCACTGTGTATGGACAATTGAGCACAGTAGTGACTCCCCTTACCAGAAAACAACTCTTGCTGCTAGGACCAGAAACTGTATGTGATTCTACTCCCTTTATGAAAGGGAATTCAATTCTAGCTCTATTTGCACTGGATAAGCACAATAGTGACTCTCCTTACCAGAAAACAACTCTTGCTGCTAGGACAGGAAACTGCATGTGATTCAACTCCGTTTATGAAAGGGAATTCGACTCTAGCTCTATTTGCCCTGGATGAGCACAATAGTGACACTCCTTATCAGAAAACAACTTTTGCGGCTAGGACCAGAAACTGCATGTTATTCAACTCTGTTTATGAAAGGGAATTCAACTCTAGCTCGCCTTACAAGAAACACACTCTGCTTTAGAGAAAGCAGCACTCTTCTACTCTACTGTGTTTCCTATAGGGCCAGAATAGTGAGCTTGCTCAGAACAAAAGAACTGTGCTTCCTACACACACGGGCCATATCTACTTCAATTCTGCATAGGTAAATAACAAAAACAGTAGCTTCTCTTCCCTCCAGTACACTGTACTTGCTGGGAAAAGACGCGAGTGCTATTTGCACTGTGTATGACAATGGGAGGACACTAGTGACTCTCCTTAACAGAAAACACTTCTTGCTGCTAGGACAAGAAACTGCATGTGATTCAACTCAGGTTATGAAGGGGAAACAAACACAAGCTCGCCATACAAGAAACACACTCTGCTTTTGAGAAAGGAGCACTCTCCTACTCTACTGTGTTTCCTCTAGGGCCAGAACAGTGAGCTTGCTCAGGACAAAAGAACTGTGCTTCCTACACACACGGGCCATATCTAGTTAAACTCTGCTCAGGAAACTGACCAGAACAGTAGATTCTTTTGTGTCCAATACACTGCACTTGCTGGGAACAGACGCGAGTGCTATTTGCACTGGGTATGGCCAAATAAGCACAATAGTGACTCCCCTTACCAGAAAACAACTCTTGCTGCTAGGACCAGAAACTGTATGTGATTCAACTCCGTTTATGAAAGGGAATTCAATTCTAGCTCTATTTGCACTGGATAAGCACAATAGTGACTCTCCTTACCAGAAAACAACTTTTGCTGCTAGGACCAGAAACTGCATGTGATTCAACTCCGTTTATGAAAGGGAATTCAACTCTAGCTCGCCTTACAAGAAACACACTCTGCTTTAGAGAAAGCAGCACTCTTCTACTCTACTGTGTTTCCTACAGAGCCAGAACAGTCAGCTTGCTCAGAACCAAAGAACTGTGCTTCCTACACAAAAGGGCCATATCTACTTCAACTCTGCTTAGGAAACTGACAAGAACAGTAGTTTCTCTTGTGTCCAATACACTGCACTTGCTGAGAACAGAAGCGAGTGCTATTTGCACTGTGTATGGCCAATTGAGCACAGTAGTGACTCCCCTTACCTGAAAAAAACTCTTGCTGCTAGGACCAGAAACTACATGTGCTTCAACTCCATTTAGGAAAGGGAATTCAACTATAGCTCGTCTTACAAGAAACTCACTCTGCTTTTGAGAAAGCAGCACCCTTCTACTCTACTGTGTTTCCTATAGAGCCAGAACAGTCAGCTTGCTCAGAACCAAAGAACTGTGCTTCCTACACACTCGGTACATATCTAGTTCAACTCTGCTTAGGAAACTGACAAGAACAGTAGTTTCTCTTGCGTACAATACACTGCACTTGCTGGGAACTTTCGCGAGTGCTATTTGCACTGTGTATGGACAATTGAGCACAATAGAGACTCTCCTTACCAGAAAACAACTCTTGCTGCTAGGACAAGAAACTGCATGTGATTCAACTCACTTATTGAAAGAGATTTCAACTCTACCTCGCGTTACAAGAAACACACTCTGCTTTTGAGAAAGCAGCACTCTTCTACTCTACTGTGTTTCCTAAGAGCCAGAACAGTCAGCTTACTCAGAACCAAAGAACTGTGATTCCTACACACACGTGGCATAGCTAGTTCACCTCTGCTTAGGAAACTGACAAGAACAGTAGCTTCTCTTGTGTCCAATACACTGCACTTGCTGGGAACAGACGCGAGGGCTATTTACACTGTGTGTGGCCAATTGAGCACAATAGTGTCTCTTCTTGCCAAAAAACAACTCTTGCTGCTAGGGAGAAGTATCTGCATGTGATTCAACTCCGTTTAAGAAACGGAAATCAACTCTAGCTGGCCTTACAAGAAACACACTCTGCTTTTGAGAAAGGAGCACTCTTCTACTCTACTGTGTTTCCTATAGAGCCAGAATCGTGAGCTTGCTCAGAACAAAAGAACTGTGCTTCCTACACACAAGGGCCATATCTAGTTCAACTCTGCTTAGGAAACTGACAAGAACAGTAGCTTCTCTTGCGTCCAATACACTGCACTTGCTGGGAACAGACGCGAGTGCTATTTGCACTGGGTATGGCCAATTGAGAACAATAGTGACTCTCCTTACCAGAAAACAACTCTTGCTGCTGGGACCAGAAACTGCATGTGATTCAACTCAGTTTATGAAAGGGAATTCAACTCTAGCTCGCCTTACAAGAAACACACTTCTTTTGAGAAAGCAGCACTCTTCTACTCAACTATGTTTCCTATTGTGCCAGAACAGTCAGCTTGCTAAGAACCACAGAAGAGTGCTTCCTACATACACG
This sequence comes from Peromyscus californicus insignis, assembly GCF_007827085.1. Classification (NCBI taxonomy): domain Eukaryota; kingdom Metazoa; phylum Chordata; class Mammalia; order Rodentia; family Cricetidae; genus Peromyscus; species Peromyscus californicus. The sequence continues at coordinate 267,771 of NW_026294565.1, read as the reverse complement.
GGCCATATATAGTTCAACTCTGCTTAGGAATCTGACAAGAACAGTAGCTTCTCTTGCGTCCAATACACTGCACTTGCTGAGAACAGACGCGAGTGCTATTTGCACCGGGTATGGCCAATTGAGCAAAATAGTGACTCTCCTTACCAGAAAACAACTCTTGCTGCTAGGACCATAATCTGCATGTGATTCAACTCCGTTTATGAAAGGGAATTCAACTCTAGCTCTATTTGCCCTGGATGAGCACAATAGTGACACTCCTTACCAGAAAACAACTCTTGCTGCTAGGACAGGAAACTGCATGTGATTCAACTCCGTTTATGAAAGGGAATTCAACTCTAGCTCTATTTGCCCTGGATGAGCACAATAGTGACACTCCTTACCAGAAAACAACTTTTGCTGCTAGAACCAGAAATTGCATGTGATTCAACTCCGTTTATGAAAGGGAATACAACTCTAGCTCTATTTGCCCTGGATGAGCACAATGTTGACACTCCTTACCAGAAAACAACTTTTGCTGCTAGGACCAGAAACTGCATGTTATTCAACTCTGTTTATGAAATGAAATTCAACTCTAGCTCGCCTTAGAAGTAATACACTCTTATTTTGAGAAAGCAGCACTCTTCTACTCTACTGTGTTTCCTATATAGCCAGAACAGTCAGCTTGCTCAGAACCAAAGAACTGTGCTTCCTACACACACGGGTCATATCTAGTTCAACTCTGCTTAGGAAACTGACAAGAACACTAGTTTCTCTTGCGTCCAATACACTGCACTTGCTGGGAGCAGACGCGAGTGCTATTTGCACTGTGTATGGCCAATTGAGCACAATAGTGACTCTCCTTACTAGAAAACAATTCTTGCTGCTAGGACCAGAAACTGCATGTGATTCAACTCCGTTTATGAAAGGCAATTCAACTCTAGCTCGCCCTACAAGAAACACACTCTGATTTTGAGAAAGCAGCACTCTTCTACTCTACTGTGTTTCCTATAGAGCCAGAACAGTCAGCTTGCTCAGAACCAAAGAACTCTGCTTAACAAACACAGGGGCCTTATCTAGTTCAACTCTGCTTAGTAAACTGACAAGAACAGGAGCTTCTCTTGTGTCCAATACACTGCACTTGCTGGGAACAGAAGCGAGGGCTATTTACACAGTGTATGGCCAATTGAGCACTATAGTGTCTCTCCTTAAAAAAAAACAACTCTTGCTGCTAGGAAGAAGAATCTGCATGTGATTCAAATCCGTTTATGAAACGGAAATCAACTCTAGTTGGCCTTACAAGAAACACACTCTGCTTTTGAGAAAGGAGCTCTCTTCTACTCAACTGTGTTTCCTATAGAGCCAGAAGAGTCAGCTGGCTCAGAACAAAAGAACTGTGCTTCCTACACACAAAGGATATAACTAGTTCAACTCTGCTTAGGAAACTGACAAGAACAGTAGGCCTTCTTGAGTCCAATACACTGCACTTTCTGGGAACAGACGCGAGTGCTACTTACACTGGGTATGGCCAATTAAACACAATAGTGACTCTCCTTACCAGAAAACAACTCTTGATGCTAGGAACAGAAACTGCATGTGATTCAACTCACTTACTGAAAGAGATTTCAACTCTAGCTCGCGTTACAAGAAACACACTCTGCTTTTGAGAAAGCAGCACTCTTCTACTCTACTGTGTTTCCTATAGAGCCAGAACAGTCAGCTTGCTCAGAACCAAAGAACTGTGATTCCTAAACACACGTGGCATATCTAGTTCACCTCTTCTTAGGAAACTGACAAGAACAGTAGCTTCTCTTGTGTCCAATACACTGCAATTGCTGGGAACAGATGCGAGGGCTATTTACACTGTGTATGGCCAATTGAGCACAATAGTGTCTCTCCGGGCCAAAAAACAACTCTTGCTGCTAGGGAGAAGTATCTGCATGTGATTCAACTCCGTTTAAGAAACGGAAATCAACTCTAGCTGGCCTTACAAGAAACACACTCTGCTTTTGAGAAAGGAGCACACTTCTACTCTACTGTCTTTCCTATAGAGCCAGAATCGTGAGCTTGCTCAGAACAAAAGAACTGTGCTTCCTTCACACAAGGGCCATATCTAGTTCAACTCTTCTTAGGAAACTGACAAGAACAGTAGCTACTCTTACGTCCAATACACTGCACTTGCTGGGAACAGACGCGAGTGCCTTTGCACTGTGTACGGCCATTTGAGCAGAATAGTGACTCTCCTTAGCAGAAAAGAACTCTTGCTGCTAGGACCAGAAACTGCATGTGATTCAACAACGTTTGGGACAGGGAATTCATCCCTACCTCGCCTTACAAGAAACACACTCTGGTTTTGAGATAGCAGCACTCTTCTACTCTACTGTGTTTCCTCTACTGCCAGAACAGTGACCTTCCTCATTACAAAAGAACTGTACTTTCTACACACACGGTCCATATGTAGATCAACTCTGCTTAGGAAACTGACAAGAACAGTAGCTTCTCTTGCGTCCAATACACTGCACTTGCTGGGAACAGACGTGAGTGCTATTTCCACTGTGTATGTAAATTTGAGCACAATAGTGACTCTCCTTACCAGAATAGAAATCTTGCTGCTAGGACCAGAAACTGCATGTGATTCAACTCCGTGTATGAAACAGAATACAACTCTAGCTCGCCTTACAAGAAACAAACTGTGCTTTTGAGAAAGCAGCACTCTTCTTCTCTACTGTGTTTCCTATGTGGACAGAACAGTGAACTTGATAAGAACAAAGAACTGTGCTTCCTACACACTTGGGCCATATCTAGTTCAACTCTGCTTAGGAAACTGACAAGAACAGTAGCTTCTCTTGCTTCCAGTACACTGCACTTCCTGGGAAGAGACGAGAGTGCTATTTGCACTGTGTTTGGCCATTTGAGCACAATAGTGACTCTCTTTACAAGAAAAGAACTCTTGTTGCTTTGACCTGAAACTGCATGTGATTCAACTCCGATTATGAAAGGGAATTCAACTTTAGCTTGCCTTACAAGAAAAACACTCTGGTTTTGAGATAGCAGCACTCTTCTACTCTACTGTGTTTCCTATAGGGCCAGAACAGTGAGCTTGCTCAGAACAAAAGAACTGTGCTTCCTACACTCACGCGCCATATCTAGTTCAATTCTTCTTAGGAAACTGACAAGAACAGTAGCTTCTCTTGCGTATAATACACTGTACTTCTTGGGAACAGACGCGAGTGCTCTTTGCACTGTGTACGGCCATTTGAGCAGAATAGTGACTCTCCTTAGCTCTTCTTAACAGAAAAGAACTCTTGCAGCTAGGTCCAGAAACTGCATGTGATTCAAATACGCTAATGAAAGGGAATTAAATTCTAGTTCGCCTTACAAGAAATACACTCTGCTTTTGAGAAAGCAGCACTCTTCTACTCTACCGTGTTTCCTATACTGCCAGAACATTGAGCTTGCTCATTACAAAAGAACTGTGCTTCCTACACACATGGTCCATACGTAGATCAACTCTGCTTAGGAAACTGACGAGAACAGTAGCTTCTATTTCGTCCAATACACTGCACTTTTTGGGAACAGACGCGAGTGCTATTTGAACTGTGTATGGCCATTTGAGCACAATAGTGACTCTCTTTACCAGAAAAGAAGTCTTGCTGCTAGGACCAGAAACTGCATGTGAATCAACTCCGTTTATGAAAGGGAATTCAACTCTAGCTCGCCTTACAAGAAACACACTCTGCTTTTGAGAAAGCAGCACTCTTCTACTCAACTGTGTTTCCTATATGGCCAGAACAGTGAGCTAGCTCAGAAGTAAAGAACTGTGCTTCCTACACACACGGACCATATCTAGTTCAACTCTTCTTAGGAAACTGACAAGAACAGTAGCTACTCTTGTGTCCAATACACTGCACTTGCTGGAAACAGACGCGAGTGCTATTTGCACTGTGTATTGCCATTTGAGCACAATAGTGACTCTCCTTACCAGAAAAGAACTGTTGCTGCTAGGACCAGAAACTGCGTGTGATTCAACTCCGTGTATGAAACGGGATTCAACTCTAGCTCGCCTTACAAGAAACAAAGTCTGCTTTTGAGAAAGCAGCACTCTTCTTCTCTACTGTGTTTCCTATGTGGACAGAACAGTGAACTTGATAAGAACAAAGAACTGTGCTTCCTACACACTTGGGCCATATCTAGTTCAACTCTGCTTAGGAAACTGACAAGAACAGTAGCTTCTCTTGCTTCCAGTACACTGCACTTCCTGGGAAGAGACGAGAGTGCTATTTGCACTGTGTTTGGCCATTTGAGCACAATAGTGACTCTCTTTACAAGAAAAGAACTCTTGTTGCTTTGACCTGAAACTGCATGTGATTCAACTCCGATTATGAAAGGGAATTCAACTTTAGCTTGCCTTACAAGAAAAACACTCTGGTTTTGAGATAGCAGCACTCTTCTACTCTACTGTGTTTCCTATAGGGCCAGAACAGTGAGCTTGCTCAGAACAAAAGAACTGTGCTTCCTACACTCACGCGCCATATCTAGTTCAATTCTTCTTAGGAAACTGACAAGAACAGTAGCTTCTCTTGCGTATAATACACTGTACTTCTTGGGAACAGACGCGAGTGCTCTTTGCACTGTGTACGGCCATTTGAGCAGAATAGTGACTCTCCTTAGCTCTTCTTAACAGAAAAGAACTCTTGCAGCTAGGTCCAGAAACTGCATGTGATTCAAATACGCTAATGAAAGGGAATTAAATTCTAGTTCGCCTTACAAGAAATACACTCTGCTTTTGAGAAAGCAGCACTCTTCTACTCTACCGTGTTTCCTATACTGCCAGAACATTGAGCTTGCTCATTACAAAAGAACTGTGCTTCCTACACACATGGTCCATACGTAGATCAACTCTGCTTAGGAAACTGACGAGAACAGTAGCTTCTATTTCGTCCAATACACTGCACTTTTTGGGAACAGACGCGAGTGCTATTTGAACTGTGTATGGCCATTTGAGCACAATAGTGACTCTCTTTACCAGAAAAGAAGTCTTGCTGCTAGGACCAGAAACTGCATGTGAATCAACTCCGTTTATGAAAGGGAATTCAACTCTAGCTCGCCTTACAAGAAACACACTCTGCTTTTGAGAAAGCAGCACTCTTCTACTCAACTGTGTTTCCTATATGGCCAGAACAGTGAGCTAGCTCAGAAGTAAAGAACTGTGCTTCCTACACACACGGACCATATCTAGTTCAACTCTTCTTAGGAAACTGACAAGAACAGTAGCTACTCTTGTGTCCAATACACTGCACTTGCTGGAAACAGACGCGAGTGCTATTTGCACTGTGTATTGCCATTTGAGCACAATAGTGACTCTCCTTACCAGAAAAGAACTGTTGCTGCTAGGACCAGAAACTGCGTGTGATTCAACTCCGTGTATGAAACGGGATTCAACTCTAGCTCGCCTTACAAGAAACAAAGTCTGCTTTTGAGAAAACAGCACTCTTCTTCTCTTCTGTGTTTCCGATATGGGCAGAGCAGTGAACTTGATTAGAACAAAAGAACTGTGCTTCCTACACACACGGGCCATATCTAGTTCAACTCTGCTTAGGAAACTGACAAGAACATGAGATTCTTTTGCGTCCAATGCACTGCACTTCCTGGGAACAGACGCGAGTGCTCTTTGCACTGTGTACGGCCATTTGAGCAGAATAGTGACTCTCCTTAGCAGAAAAGAACTCTTGCTGCTAGGACCAGAAACTGCATGTGATTCAACAATGTTTATGACAGGGAATTAATCTCTACCTCGCCTTTCAAGAAACACACTCTGGTTTTGAGATAGCAGCACTCATCTACTCTACTGTGTTTCCTCTACTGCCAGAACAGTGAGCTTCCTCATTACAAAAAAACTGTACTTCCAACACACGGACCATATCTAGTTCAACTCTGCTGAGGAAACTGACGAGAACAGTAGCTTCTCTTGCGTCCAATACACTGCACTTGCTGGGAACAGACACGAGGGCTATTTGCACTGTGTATGGCCATTTGAGCACAATAGTGACTCTCCTTACCAGAAAAGAGCTGTTGCTGCTAGGACCAGAAACTGCATGTGATTCAACTCGGTTTATGAAAGAGAATTCAACTCTAGCTCGCCTTACAAGAAACACACTGTGCTTTTGAAAGCAGCACTCTTCTACTCAACTGTGTTTCCTCTATGGCCAGAACAGTGAGCTAGCTCAGAAGTAAAGAACTGTGCTTCCTACACACATGGGCCATATCTAGTTCAACTCTTCTTAGGAAACTGACAAGAACAGTAGCTACTCTTACGTCCAATACACTGCACTTGCTGGGCACAGACGCGAGTGCTCTTTGAATGTGTACGGCCATTTGAGCAGAATAGTGACTCTCCTTAGCAGAAAAGAACTCTTGCTGCTAGGACCAGAAACTGCATATGATTCAACAACGTTTGTGACAGGGAATTCATCTCTACCTCGCCTTACAAGAAACACACTCTGGTTTTGAGAAAGCAGCACTCTTCTACTCTACTGTGTTTCCTCTACTGCCAGAACAGTGACCTTCCTCATTACAAAAGAACTGTACTTCCTACACACACGGGCCATAACTAGTTCAACTCTGCTTAGGAAACTGACAAGAACAGTAGCTTCTCTTGCGTCCAATACACTGCACTTGCTGGGAACAGACGTGAGTGTATTTCCACTGTGTATGTAAATTTGAGCACAATAGTGACTCTCCTTACCAGAAAAGAGCTGTTGCTGCTAGGACCAGAAACTGCATGTGATTCAGCTCCGTTTATGAAAGGGAATTCAACGCTAGCTCGCCTTACAAGAAACAAACTCTGCTTTTGAGAAAGCAGCACTCTTCTTCTCTACTGTGTTTCCTATGTGGACAGAACAGTGAACTTGATAAGAACAAAGAACTGTGCTTCCTACACACTTGGGCCATATCTAGTTCAACTCTGCTTAGGAAACTGAAAAGAACAGTAGCTTCTCTTGCTTCCAGTACACTGCACTTCCTGGGAAGAGAAGAGAGTGCCATTTGCACTGTGTTTGGCCATGTGAGCACAATAGTGACTCTCTTTAAAAGAAAAGAACTCTTGCTGCTAGGACCTGAAACTGCATGTGATTCAACTCCGTTTATGAAAGGGAATTCAACTCTAGCTCGCCTTACAATAAACACACTCTGATTTTGAGATAGCAGCACCCTTCTACTCTACTGTGTTTCCTATAGGGCCAGAACAGTCAGCATGCTCAGAACAAAAGAACTGTGCTTCCTACACACACGGGCCATATCTAGTTCATCTCTTCTTAGGAAACTGACAAGAACAGTAGCTTCTCTTGCGTCCAATACACTGTATTTCTTGGGAACAGACGCGAGTGCTCTTTGCACTGTGTACAGCCATTTGAGCAGAATAGTGACTCTCCTTAGCTCCTCTTACCAGAAAAGAACTCTTGCAACCAGGTCCAGAAACTGCATGTAATTAAACTACGTTCATAAAAGGGAATTAAATTCTAGTTCGCCTTACAAGAAACACACTCTGCTTTTGAGAAAGCAGCACTCTTCTACTCTACTGTGTTTCCTATACTGCCAGAACAGTGAGCTTGCTGCTCATTACAAAAGAACTGTGCTTCTTACACACATGGTCCATATGTAGATCCACTCTGCTTAGGAAACTGACAAGAACAGTAGCTTCTCTTGCTTCCAGTACACTGCACTTCCTGGGAAGAGACGAGAGTGCCATTTGCACTGTGTTTGGCCATGTGAGCACAATAGTGACTCTCTTTACAAGAAAAGAACTCTTGCTGCTAGGACCTGAAACTGCATGTGATTCAACTCCGTTTATGAAAGGGAATTCAACTCTAGCTCGCCTTACAATAAACACACTCTGATTTTGAGATAGCAGCACCCTTCTACTATACTGTGTTTCCTATAGGGCCAGAACAGTCAGCATGCTCAGAACAAAAGAACTGTGCTTCCTACACACACGGGCCATATCTAGTTCATCTCTTCTTAGGAAACTGACAAGAACAGTAGCTTCTCTTGCGTCCAATACACTGTATTTCTTGGGAACAGACGCGAGTGCTCTTTGCACTGTGTACAGCCATTTGAGCAGAATAGTGACTCTCCTTAGCTCCTCTTACCAGAAAAGAACTCTTGCAACCAGGTCCAGAAACTGCATGTAATTAAACTACGTTCATAAAAGGGAATTAAATTCTAGTTCGCCTTACAAGAAACACACTCTGCTTTTGAGAAAGCAGCATTCTTCTACTCTACTGTGTTTCCTATACTGCCAGAACAGTGAGCTTGCTGCTCATTACAAAAGAACTGTGCTTCTTACACACATGGTCCATATGTAGATCCACTCTGCTTAGGAAACTGACAAGAACAGTAGCTTCTCTTGCGTCCAATACACTGCACTTGCTGGGAACAGACGCGAGTGCTATTTCAACTGTGTATGGCCATTTGAGCACAATAGTGACTCTCCTTACCAGAAAAGAACTCTTGCTGCTAGGACCAGAAACTGCATGTGATTCAACTCCATTTATGAACGGGAATTCAACTCTAGCTCGCCTTACAAGAAACACACTCTGCTTTTGAAAGCAGCACTCTTCTACTCAACTGTGTTTCCTCTATGGCCAGAACAGTGAGCTAGCTCAGAAGAAAGAACTGTGCTTCCTACACACATGGGCCATATCTAGTTCAACTCTTCTTAGGAAACTGACAAGAACAGTAGCTACTCTTACGTCCAATTCACTGCACTTGCTGGGAACAGACGCGAGTGCTCTTTGCAGTGTGTACGGCCATTTGAGCAGAATAGTGACTCTCCTTAGCAGAAAAGAACTCTTGCTGCTAGGACCAGAAACTGCATGTGATTCAACTCCGTGTATGAAACGGAATTCAACTCTAGCTCGCCTTGCAAGAAACACACTCTGCTTTTGAGAAAGCAGCACTCTTCTACTCTACTGTGTTTCCTTTAGGGCCAGAACAGTGAGCTTGCTAAGAACAAAAGAACTGTGCTTCCTACACACACGGGCCATATCTAGTTCAACTCTGCTTAGGAAACTGACAAGAACAGGAGCTTCTTTTGCGTCCAATGCACTGCACTTCCTGGGATCAGACGCGAGTGCTCTTTGCACTGTGTACGGCCATTTGAGCAGAATAGTGACTCTCCTTAGCAGAAAAGAACTCTTGCTGCTAGGACCAGAAACTGCATGTGATTCAACAACGTTTACGACAGGGAATTCATCTCTTCCTCGCCTTTCAAGAAACACACTCTGGTTTTGAGATAGCAGCACTCATCTACTCTACTGTGTTTCCTCTACTGAAAGAACAGTGAGCTTCCTCATTACAAAAGAACTGTACTTCCTACACACACGGGCCATATCTAGTTCAACTCTGCTTAAGAAACTGACGAGAACAGTAGCTTCTCTTGCGTCCAATACACTGCACTTGCTGGGAACAGACACGAGGGCTATTTGCACTGTGTATGGACATTTGAGCACAATAGTGACTCTCCTTACCAGAAAAGAACTGTTGCTGCTAGGACCAGAAACTGCATGTGATTCAACTCCGTTTATGACAGGGATTTCAACTCTAGCTTGCCTTACAAGAAACACACTCTGCTTTTGAAAGCAGCACTCTTCTACTCAACTGTGTTTCCTCTATGGCCAGAACAGTGAGCTAGCTCAGAAGTAAAGAACTGTGCTTCCTACACACATGGGCCATATCTAGTTCAACTCTTCTTAGGAAACTGACAAGAACAGTAGCTACTCTTACGTCCAATACACTGCACTTGCTGGGAACAGACGCGAGTGCTCTTTGCACTGTGTACGGCCATTTGAGCAGAATAGTGACTCTCCTTAGCAGAAAAGAACTCTTGCTGCTTGGACCAGAAACTGTATGTGATTCAACAACGTTTATGACAGGGAATTCATCTCTACCTCGCCTTATAAGAAACACACTCTGGTTTTGAGATAGCAGCACTCTTCCACTCTACTGTGTTTCCTATAGGGCCAGAACAGTCAGCATGCTCAGAACAAAAGAACTGTGCTTTCTACACACACGGGCCATATCTAGTTCATCTCTTCTTAGGAAACTGACAAGAACAGTAGCTTCTCTTGCGTCCAATACACTGTATTTCTTGGGAACAGACGCGAGTGCTCTTTGCACTGTGTACAGCCATTTGAGCAGAATAGTGACTCTCCTTAGCTCCTCTTACCAGAAAAGAACTCTTGCAACCAGGTCCAGAAACTGCATGTAATTAAACTACGCTCATGAATGGGAATTAAATTCTAGTTCGCTTTACAAGAAACACACTCTGCTTTTGAGAAAGCAGCACTCTTCTACTCTACTGTGTTTCCTATACTGCCAGAACAGTGAGCTTGCTCATTACAAAAGAAATGTGCTTCCTACACACATGGTCCATATGTAGATCAACTCTGCTTAGGAAACTGACAAGAACAGTAGCTTCTCTTGCGTCCAATACACTGCACTTGCTGGGAACAGACACGAGTGCAATTTGAACTGTTTATGGCCATTTGAGCACAATAGTGACTCTCTTTACCAGAAAAGAACTCTTGCTGCTAGGACCAGAAACTGCATGTGATTCAAGTCCGTTTATGACTGGGAATTCAACTCTAGCTTGATTTACAAGAAACACACTCTGCATTTGAGAAAGCAGCACTCTCTACTCTACTGTGTTTCTTATAGGGCCAGAACAGTGAGCTTGCTTAGAACAAAAGAACTGTGCTTGCTACACACAAGGGCCATATGTAGTTCAACTCTGCTTAGGAAACTGACAAGAACAGTAGCTTCTCTTGCGTCAGGTACACTGCACTTCCTGGGAAGAGACGCGAGTGCTATTTGCACTGTGTATGGCCATTTGAGCACAATAGTGACTCTCTTTACAAGAAAAGAACTCTTGCTGCTAGGACCTGAAACTGCATGTGATTCAACTCCGATTATGAAAGGGAATTCAACTTTAGCTTGCCTTACAAGAAACACACTCTGGTTTTGAGATAGCAGCACTCCTCTACTCTACTGTGTTTCCTATAGGGCCAGAACAGTGAGCATGCTCAGAACAAAAGAACTGTGCTTCCTACACACACGGGCCATATCTAGTTCATCTCTCTTAGGAAACTGACAAGAACAGTAGCTTCTCTTGCGTCCAATACACTGTACTTCTTGGGAACAGACGCGAGTGCTCTTTGCACTGTGTAAGGCCATTTGAGCAGAATAGTGACTCTCCTTAGCTCTCCTTACCAGAAAAGAACTCTTGCAGCTAGGTCCAGAAACTGCATGTGATTAAACTACGTTCATGAAAGGGAATTAAATTCTAGTTCGCCTTACAAGAAACACACTCTGTTTTGAGAAAGCAGCACTCTTCTACTCTACTGTGTATCCTATACTGCCAGAACAGTGAGCTTGCTCATTACAAAAGAACTGTGCTTCCTACACACATGGTCCATATGTAGATCAACTCTGTTTAGGAAACTGACAAGAACAGTAGCTTCTCTTGCGTCCAATACACTGCACTTGCTGGGAACAGAAGCGAGTGCTACTTGAACTGTGTATGGCCATTTGAGCACAATAGTGACTCTCCTTACCAGAAAAGAAATCTTGCTGCTAGGACCAGAAACTGCATGTGATTCAGCTCCGTTTATGAAAGGGAATTCAACTCTAGCTCGCCTTACAAGAAACACACTCTGCTTTTGAGAAAGCAGCACTCTTCTACTCTACTGTGTTTCCTATATGGGCAGAACAGTGAACTTGATAAGAACAAAAGAACTGTGCTTCCTACACACTTTGGCAATATGTAGTTCATCTCTTCTTAGGAAACTGACAGGAACAGTAGCTTCTCTTGCGTCCAGTACACTGTACTTCTTGGGAACAGACATGAGTGCTATTTGCAATGTGTATGGCCAATTGAGCACAATAGTGAATCTCCTTACCAGAAAACAACTCTTGCTGCTAGGTCCAGAAACTGCATGTTATTCAACTCCGTTTATGAAAGGAAAATCAACTCTGGCTCGCCTTACAAGAAAAACACTCTGCTTTTGAAAAAGCAGCACTCTTCTACTCTACTGTGTTTCCTATAGAGCCAGAACAGTCAGCTTGCTCAGAACCAAAGAACTGTGCTTCCTACACACAATGGCCATAACTAGTTCAACTCTGCTTAGGAAACTGACAAGAACAGTAGTTTCTCTTGCGTCCAATATAATGCACTTGCTGGGTACAGACGCGAGTGCTATTTGCACTGTGTATGGCCAAATGAGCACAATAGTGACTCTCCTTACACGAAAACAACTCTTGGTGCTAGGACCAGAAACTGCATGTGATTCAACTCCGTTTATGAAAGGGAATTCAACTCTAGCTTGCCTTACAAGAAACACACTCTGCTTTTGAGAAAGCAGCACTCTTCTAGTCTACTGTGTTTCCTATATAGCCAGAACAGTCAGCTTGCTCAGAACTAAAGAACTGTGCTTCCTCCACACAAGGGCCATATCTAATTCAACTCTGCTTAGGAAACTGACAAGAACAGTAGTTTCTCTTGCGTCCAATACACTGCATTTGCTGGGAACAGACGCGAGTGCTATTTGCACTGTGTATGGCCAATTGAGCACAATAGTGAATCTCCTTACCAGAAAACAACTCTTGCTGCTAGGACCACAAACTGCATGTGATTCAACTCCGTTTATGAAAGGGAATTAAACTCTGGCTCGCCTTACAAGAAACACACTCTGCTTTTGAGAAAGCAGCACTCTACTACTCTACTGTGTTTCCTAAAGAGCCAGAACAGTCAGCTTGCATAGAACCAAAGAACTGTGCTTCCTACACACAATGGCCATAACTAGTTACACTCCGCTTAGGAAACGGACAAGAACAGTAGTTTCTCTTGCGTCCAATACACTGTACTTTCTGAGAACAGAAGCGAGTGCTATTTGCACTGTGTATGGCCAAATGAGCACAATAGTGAATCTCCTTACCAGAAAACAACTCTTGCTACTAGGACCAGAAACTGCATGTGATTCAACTCCGTGGAATTCAACTCTAGCTTGAATTACAAGAAACACACTCTGCTTTTGAGAAAGCAGCACTCTTCTACTCTACTGTGTTTCCTATATAGCCAGAACAGTCAGCTTGCTCAGAACTAAAGAACTGTGCTTCCTACACACAAGGGCCATATCTAATTCAACTCTGCTTAGGAAACTGACAAGAACAGTAGTTTCTCTTGCGTCCAATACACTGCATTTGCTGGGATAAGACGCGAGTGCTATTTGCACTGTGTAAGGCCATTTGAGCACAATAGTGACTCTCCTTACCAGACAACAACTTTTGTTGCTAGGACCAGAATCTGCATGTGATTCAACTCCGTTTATGAAAGGGAAATCAACTCTAGCTCGCCTTACATGAAACACACTCTGCTTTAGATAAAGCAGCTCTCTTCTACTCTACTGTGTTTCCTATATAGCCAGAACTGTCAGCTTGCTCAGAACTAAAGAACTGTGCTTCCTACACACAAGGGCCATATCTATTTCATCTCTGCTTAGGAAACTGACAAGAACAGTAGTTTCTCTTGCATCCAATACACTGCATTTGCTGGGAACAGACGCGAGTGCTATTTGCACTGTGTATGGCCAATTGAGCACAATAGTGAATCTCCTTACCAGAAAACAACTCTTGCTGCTAGGACCACAAACTGCTTGTGATTCAACTCCCTTTATGAAAGTGAATTAAACTCTGGCTCGCCTTACAAGAAACACACTCTGCTTTTGAGAAAGCAGCACTCTTCTTCTCTACTCTGTTTCCTATATAGCCAGAACAGTCAGCTTGCTCAGAACCAAAGAACTGTACTTCCTACACACAATGGCCATAACTAGTTACACTCCGCTTAGGAAACTGACAAGAAGAGTAGTTTCTCTTGCGTCCAATACAATGCACTTGCTGGGAACAGACCCGAGTGCTATTTGCACTGTGTATGGCCAAATGAGCACAATAGTGAATCTCCTTACCAGAAAACAACTCTTGCTACTAGGACCAGAAACTGCATGTGATTCAACTCCGTGGAATTCAACTCTAGCTTCCCTTAAAAGAAACACACTCTGCTTTTGAGAAAGCAGCACTCTTCTACTCTACTGTGTTTCCTATACAGCCAGAACAGTCAGCTTGCTCAGAACCAAAGAACTGTGCTTCCTACACAAAAGCTCCATATCTAATTCAACTCTGCTTAGGAAACTACAAGAACAGTAGTTTCTCTTGCGTCCAATACACTGCATTTGCTGGGATAAGACGCGAGTGCTATATGCACTGTGTAAGGCCAATTGAGCACAATAGTGAATCTCCTTACCAGAAAACAACTCTTGCTGCTAGGACCAGAAATTGCATGTGATTCAACTCCGTTTATGAAAGGGAATTCAACTCTAGCTCTATTTGCACTGGATAAGCACAATAGTGACTCTCCTTACCAGAAAACAACTTTTGCTGCTAGGACCAGAAACTACATGTGTTTCAACTCCGTTTATGAAAGGGAAATCAACTCTAGCTCGCCTTACAAGAAACACACTCTGCTTTAGAGAAAGCAGCACTCTTCTACTCTACTGTGTTTCCTATATAGCCAGAACTGTCAGCTTGCTCAGAACTAAAGAACTGTGCTTCCTACACACAAGGGCCATATCTAATTCAACTCTGCTTAGGAAACTGACAAGAACAGTAGTTTCTCTTGCGTCCAATACACTGCATTTGCTGGGAACAGACGTGAGTGCTATTTGCACTGTGTATGGCCAAATGAGCACAATAGTGAATCTCCTTACCAGAAAACAAGTCTTGCTGCTAGGACCACAAACTGCATGTGATTCAACTCCGTTTATGAAAGGGAATTCAACTCTAGCTCACCTTACAAGAAACACACTCTTCTTTTGAGAAAGCAGCACTCTTCTACTCTACTCTGTTTCCTATATAGCCAGAACAGTCAGCTTGCTCAGAACCAAAGAACTGTGCTTCCTACACACAATGGCCATAACTAGTTACACTCCACTTAGGAAACTGACAAGAACAGTAGTTTCTCTTGCGTCCAATACACTGTACTTTCTGAGAACAGAAGCGAGTGCTATTTGCACTGTGTATGGCCAAATGAGCACAATAGTGAATCTCCTTACCAGAAAACAACTCTTGCTACTAGGACCAGAAACTGCATGTGATTCAACTCCGTGGAATTCAACTCTAGCTTGCCTTAAAAGAAACACACTCTGCTTTTGAGAAAGCAGCACTCTTCTACTCTACTGTGTTTCCTATATAGCCAGAACAGTCAGCTTGCTCAGAACTAAAGAACTGTGCTTCCTACACACAAGGGCCATATCTAATTCAACTCTGCTTAGGAAACTGACAAGAACAGTAGTTTCTCTTGCGTCCAATACACTGCATTTGCTGGGATAAGACGCGAGAGCTATTTGCACTGGGTATGGCCAATTGAGCACAATAGTGACTCTCCTTACCAGAAAACAACTCTTGCTGCTAGGACCAGAAACTGCATGTGATTCAACTCCGTTTATGAAAGGGAATTCAACTCTAGCTCTATTTGCACTGGATAAGCACAATAGTGACTCTCCTTACCAGAAAACAACTCTTGCTGCTAGGACCACAAACTGCATGTGATTCAACTCTGTTTATGAAAGGGAATTCAACTCTAGCTCACCTTACAAGAAACACACTCTGCTCTTGAGAAAGCAGCACTCTTCTACTCTACTCTGTTTCCTATATAGCCAGAACAGTCAGCTTGCTCAGAACCAAAGACTGTGCTTCCTACACTCACGGGCCATATCTAGTTCAACTCTGCTTAGGAAACTGAAAAGAACAGTCTCTTGTCTTGCGTCCAATACACTGCACTTGCTGGGAACAGACGCGAGTGCTATTAGCACTGGGTATGGCCAATTGAGCACAATAGTGACTCTCCTTACCAGAAAACAACTCTTGCTGCTAGGACCAGAAACTACATGTGATTCAACTCCGTTTATGAAAGGGAATTCAACTCTAGCTTGCCTTACAAGAAACACACTCTGCTTTAGAGAAAGCAGCACTCTTCTACTCTACTGTGTTTCCTATATAGCCAGTACTGTCAGCTTGCTCAGAACTAAAGATCTGTGCTTCCTACACACAAGGGCCATATCTAATTCAACTCTGCTTAGGAAACTGACAAGAACAGTAGTTTCTCTTGCGTCCAATACACTGCATTTGCTGAGAACAGACGCGAGTGCTATTTGCAAAGTGTATGGCCAATTGAGCACAATAGTGAATCTCCTTACCAGAAAACAACTCTTGCTGCTAGGACCAGAAATTGCATGTGATTCAACACCGTTTATGAAAGGGAATTAAACTCTGGCTTGCCTTACAAGAAACACACTCTGCTTTTGAGAAAGCAGCACTCTACTACTCTACTGTGTTTCCTAAAAAGCCAGAACAGTCAGCTTGCTTAGAACCAAAGAACTGTGCTTCCTACACACAATGGCCATAACTAGTTACACTCCGCTTAGGAAACTGACAAGAACAGTAGTTTCTCTTCGTCCAATACACTGTACTTTCTGAGATCAGAAGCGAGTTGTATTTGAACTGTGTATGGCCAAATGAGCCCAATAGTGAATCTCCTTACCAGAAAACAACTCTTGCTACTAGGACCAGAAACTGCTTGTGATTCAACTCCGTGGAATTCAACTCTAGCTTGCCTTAAAAGAAACACACTCTGCTTTTGAGAAAGCAGCACTCTTCTACTCTACTGTGTTTCCTATATAGCCAGAACAGTCAGCTTGCTCAGAACTAAAGAACTGTGCTTCCAACACACGAGGGCCATATCTAATTCAACTCTGCTTAGGAAACTGACAAGAACAGTAGTTTCTCTTGCGTCCAATACACTGCATTTGCTGGGAACAGACGTGAGTGCTATTTGCACTGTGTATGGCCAAATGAGCACAATAGTGAATCTCCTTACCAGAAAACAAGTCTTGCTGCTAGGACCACAAACTGCATGTGATTCAACTCCGTTTATGAAAGGGAATTCAACTCTAGCTCACCTTATAAGAAACACACTCTTCTTTTGAGAAAGCAGCACTCTTCTACTCTACTCTGTTTCCTATATAGCCAGAACAGTCAGCTTGCTCAGAACCAAAGAACTGTGCTTCCTACACACAATGGCCATAACTAGTTACACTCCACTTAGGAAACTGACAAGAACAGTAGTTTCTCTTGCGTCCAATACACTGTACTTTCTGAGAACAGAAGCGAGTGCTATTTGCACTGTGTATGGCCAAATGAGCACAATAGTGAATCTCCTTACCAGAAAACAACTCTTGCTACTAGGACCAGAAACTGCATGTGATTCAACTCCGTGGAATTCAACTCTAGCTTGCCTTAAAAGAAACACACTCTGCTTTTGAGAAAGCAGCACTCTTCTACTCTACTGTGTTTCCTATATAGCCAGAACAGTCAGCTTGCTCAGAACTAAAGAACTGTGCTTCCTACACACAAGGGCCATATCTAATTCAACTCTGCTTAGGAAACTGACAAGAACAGTAGTTTCTCTTGCGTCCAATACACTGCATTTGCTGGGATAAGACGCGAGAGCTATTTGCACTGGGTATGGCCAATTGAGCACAATAGTGACTCTCCTTACCAGAAAACAACTCTTGCTGCTAGGACCAGAAACTGCATGTGATTCAACTCCGTTTATGAAAGGGAATTGAACTCTAGCTCTATTTGCACTGGATAAGCACAATAGTGACTCTCCTTACCAGAAAACAACTCTTGCTGCTAGGACCACAAACTGCATGTGATTCAACTCTGTTTATGAAAGGGAATTCAACTCTAGCTCACCTTACAAGAAACACACTCTGCTCTTGAGAAAGCAGCACTCTTCTACTCTACTCTGTTTCCTATATAGCCAGAACAGTCAGCTTGCTCAGAACCAAAGAACTGTGCTTCCTACACTCACGGGCCATATCTAGTTCAACTCTGCTTAGGAAACTGAAAAGAACAGTCTCTTGTCTTGCGTCCAATACACTGCACTTGCTGGGAACAGACGCGAGTGCTATTAGCACTGGGTATGGCCAATTGAGCACAATAGTGACTCTCCTTACCAGAAAACAACTCTTGCTGCTAGGACCAGAAACTACATGTGATTCAACTCCGTTTATGAAAGGGAATTCAACTCTAGCTTGCCTTACAAGAAACACACTCTGCTTTAGAGAAAGCAGCACTCTTCTACTCTACTGTGTTTCCTATATAGCCAGTACTGTCAGCTTGCTCAGAACTAAAGATCTGTGCTTCCTACACACAAGGGCCATATCTAATTCAACTCTGCTTAGGAAACTGACAAGAACAGTAGTTTCTCTTGCGTCCAATACACTGCATTTGCTGTGAACAGACGCGAGTGCTATTTGCAAAGTGTATGGCCAATTGAGCACAATAGTGAATCTCCTTACCAGAAAACAACTCTTGCTGCTAGGACCAGAAATTGCATGTGATTCAACACCGTTTATGAAAGGGAATTAAACTCTGGCTCGCCTTACAAGAAACACACTCTGCTTTTGAGAAAGCAGCACTCTACTACTCTACTGTGTTTCCTAAAAAGCCAGAACAGTCAGCTTGCTTAGAACCAAAGAACTGTGCTTCCTACACACAATGGCCATAACTAGTTACACTCCGCTTAGGAAACTGACAAGAACAGTAGTTTCTCTTCGTCCAATACACTGTACTTTCTGAGAACAGAAGCGAGTTGTATTTGCACTGTGTATGGCCAAATGAGCCCAATAGTGAATCTCCTTACCAGAAAACAACTCTTGCTACTAGGACCAGAAACTGCTTGTGATTCAACTCCATGGAATTCAACTCTAGCTTGCCTTAAAAGAAACACACTCTGCTTTTGAGAAAGCAGCACTCTTCTACTCTACTGTGTTTCCTATATAGCCAGAACAGTCAGCTTGCTCAGAACTAAAGAACTGTGCTTCCTACACACAAGGGCCATATCTAATTCAACTCTGCTTAGGAAACTGACAAGAACAGTAGTTTCTCTTGCGTCCAATACACTGCATTTGCTGGGATAAGACGCGAGTGCTATTTGCACTGTGTAAGGCCAATTGAGGACAATAGTGAAACTCCTTACCAGAAAAAAACTTTTGCTGCTAGGACCAGAAACTGCATGTGATTCAACTCCGTTTATGAAAGGGAAATCAACTCTACCTCGCCTTACAAGAAACACACTCTGCTTTAGAGAAAGCAGCACTCTTCTACTCTACTGTGTTTCCCATATAGCCAGAACTGTCAGCTTGCTCAGAACTAAAGAACTGTGCTTCCTACACACAAGGGCAATATCTAATTCAACTCTGCTTAGGAAACTGACAAGAACAGTAGTTTCTCTTGCGTCCAATACACTGCATTTGCTGGGAACAGACGCGAGTGCTATTTGCAAAGTGTATGGCCAATTTAGCACAATAGTGAATCTCCTTACCAGAAAACAACTCTTGCTGCTAGGACCAGAAATTGCATGTGATTCAACTCCGTTTATGAAAGGGAATTAAACTCTGGCTCGCCTTACAAGAAACACACTCTGCTTTTGAGAAAGCAGCACTCTACTACTCTACTGTGTTTCCTAAAGAGCCAGAACAGTCAGCTTGCTTAGAACCAAAGAACTGTGCTTCCTACACACAATGGCCATAACTAGTTACACTCCGCTTAGGAAACTGACAAGAACAGTAGTTTCTCTTCGTCCAAAACACGGTACTTTCTGAAAACAGAAGCAAGTGCTATTTGCACTGTGATTGGCCAAATGAGCACAATAGAGAATCTCCTTACCAGGAAACAACTCTTGCTACTAGGACCAGAAACTGCATGTGATTCAACTCCGTGGAATTCAACTCTAGCTTGCCTTAAAAGAAACACACTCTGCTTTTGAGAAAGCAGCACTCTTCTACTCTACTGTGTTTCCTATATAGCCAGAACAGTCAGCTTGCTCAGAACTAAAGAACTGTGCTTCCTACACATAAGGGCCATATCAAATTCAACTCCGCTTAGGAAACTAACAAGAACAGTAGTTTCTCTTGCGTCCAACACACTGCATTTGCTGGGAACAGACGCGAGTGCTATTTGCACTGGGTATGGCCAATTGAGCACAATAGTGACTCTCCTTACCAGAAAACAACTCTTGCTGCTAGGACCAGAAACTGCATGTGATTCAACTCCGTTTATGAAAGGGAATTGAACTCTAGCTCTATTTTCCCTGGATAAGCACAATAGTGACTCTCCTTACCAGAAAACAACTTTTGCTGCTAGGACCACAAACTGCCTGTGATTCAACTCCGTTTATGAAAGGGAAATCAACTCTAGCTCGCCT
This sequence comes from Peromyscus californicus insignis, assembly GCF_007827085.1. NCBI lineage: Eukaryota > Metazoa > Chordata > Mammalia > Rodentia > Cricetidae > Peromyscus > Peromyscus californicus. The sequence goes on along the minus strand of NW_026294565.1, from coordinate 247,415 downwards.
TACAAGAAACACACTCTGCTTTAGAGAAAGCAGCACTCTTCTACTCTACTGTGTTTCCTATAGAGCCAGAACAGTCAGCTTGCTCAGAACCAAAGAACTGTGCTTCCTACACACAAGGGCCATAGCTAGTTCAACTCTGCTTAGGAAACTGACAAGAACAGTAGTTTCTCTTGCGTCCAATACAATGCACTTGCTGGGTACAGACGCGAGTGCTATTTGCACTGTGTATGGCCAAATGAGCACAATAGTGACCATCCTTACCAGAAAACAACTCTTGGTGCTAGGACCAGAAACTGCATGTGATTCAACTCCGTTTATGAAAGGGAATTCAACTCTAGCTTGCCTTACAAGAAACATACTCTTCTTTTAAGAAAGCAGCACTCTTCTACTCTACTGTGTTTCCTATATAGCCAGAACAGTCAGCTTGCTCAGAACTAAAGAACTGTGCTTCCTACACACAAGGGCCATATCTAATTCAACTCTGCTTAGGAAACTGACAAGAACAGTAGTTTCTCTTGCGTCCAATACACTGCATTTGCTGGGATAAGACGCGAGTGCTATTTGCACTGGGTATGGCCAATTGAGCACAATAGTGACTCTCCTTACACGAAAACAACTCTTGATGCTAGGACCAGAAACTGCATGTGATTCAACTCCGTTTATGAAAGGGAATTCAACTCTAGCTTGCCTTACAAGAAACACACTCTGCTTTTGAGAAAGCAGCACTCTTCTACTCTACTGTGTTTCCTATATAGCCAGAACTGTCAGCTTGCTCAGAACTAAAGAACTGTGCTTCCTCCACACAAGGGCCATATCTAATTCAACTCTGCTTAGGAAACTGACAAGAACAGTAGTTTCTCTTGCGTCCAATACACTGCATTTGCTGGGAACAGACGCGAGTGCTATTTGCACTGTGTAAGGCCATTTGAGCACAATAGTGAATCTCCTTACAAGAAAACAACTTTTGCTGCTAGGACCAGAAATGGCATGTGATTCAACTCCGTTTATGAAGGGGAAATCAACTCTTGCTTGCCTTACAAGAAACACACTATGCTTTTGAGAAAGCAGCACTCTTCTACTCTACTCTGTTTCCTATATAGCCTGAACAGTCAGCTTGCTCAGAACCAAAGAACTGTGCTTCCTACACTCACTGGCCATATCTAGTTCCACCCTGCTTAGGAAACTGAAAAGAACAGTCTCTTGTCTTGCATCCAATACACTGTACTTGCTGGGAACAGACGCGAGTGCTATTTGCACTGGGTATGGCCAATTGAGCACAATAGTGACTCTCCTTACCAGAAAACAACTCTTGCTGCTAGGACCAGAAACTGCATGTGATTCAACTCCGTTCATGAAAGGGAATTCAACTCTAGCTCCATTTGCACTGGATAAGCACAATATTGACTCTCCTTACCAGAAAACAACTTTTGCTGCTAGGACCAGAAACTGCATGTGATTCAACTCCGTTTATGAAAGGGAAATCAAGTCTAGCTCACCTTACAAGAAACACACTCTGCTTTAGATAAAGCAGCACTCTTCTACTCTACTGTGTTTCCTATATAGCCAGAACTGTCAGCTTGCTCAGAACTAAAGAACTGTGCTTCCTACACACAAGGGCAATATCTAATTCAACTCTGCTTAGGAAACTAACAAGAACAGTAGTTTCTCCTGCGTCCAATACACTGCATTTGCTGGGAACAGACGCGAGTGCTATTTGCAATGTGTATGGCCAATTGAGCACAATAGTGAATCTCCTTACCAGAAAACAACTCTTGCTGCTAGGTCCAGAAACTGCATGTTATTCAACTCCGTTTATGAAAGGAAAATCAACTCTGGCTCGCCTTACAAGAAAAACACTCTGCTTTTGAAAAAGCAGCACTCTTCTACTCTACTGTGTTTCCTATAGAGCCAGAACAGTCAGCTTGCTCAGAACCAAAGAACTGTGCTTCCTACACACAATGGCCATAACTAGTTGAACTCTGCTTAGGAAACTGACAAGAACAGTAGTTTCTCTTGCGTCCAATACAATGCACTTGCTGGGTACAGACGCGAGTGCTATTTGCACTGTGTATGGCCAAATGAGCACAATAGTGAATCTCCTTACACGAAAACAACTCTTGGTGCTAGGACCAGAAACTGCATGTGATTCAACTCCGTTTATGAAAGGAAATTCAACTCTAGCTTGCCTTACAAGAAACACACTCTGCTTTTGAGAAAGCAGCACTCTTCTACTCTACTGTGTTTCCTATAGAGCCAGAACAGTCAGCTTGCTCAGAACTAAAGAACTGTGCTTCCTCCACACAAGGGCCATATCTAATTCAACTCTGCTTAGGAAACTGACAAGAACAGTAGTTTCTCTTGCGTCCAATACACTGCATTTGCTGGGAACAGACGCGAGTGCTATTTGCACTGTGTATGGCCAATTGAGCACAATAGTGAATCTCCTTACCAGAAAACAACTCTTGCTGCTAGGACCACAAACTGCATGTGATTCAACTCCGTTTATGAAAGGGAATTAAACTCTGGCTCGCCTTACAAGAAACACACTCTGCTTTTGAGAAAGCAGCACTCTACTACTCTACTGTGTTTCCTAAAGAGCCAGAACAGTCAGCTTGCATAGAACCAAAGAACTGTGCTTCCTACACACAATGGCCATAACTAGTTACACTCCGCTTAGGAAACTGACAAGAACAGTAGTTTCTCTTGCGTCCAATACACTGTACTTTCTGAGAACAGAAGCGAGTGCTATTTGAACTGTGTATGGCCAAATGAGCACAATAGTGAATCTCCTTACCAGAAAACAACTCTTGCTACTAGGACCAGAAACTGCATGTGATTCAACTCCGTGGAATTCAACTCTAGCTTGAATTACAAGAAACACACTCTGCTTTTGAGAAAGCAGCACTCTTCTACTCTACTGTGTTTCCTATATAGCCAGAACAGTCAGCTTGCTCAGAACTAAAGAACTGTGCTTCCTACACACAAGGGCCATATCTAATTCAACTCTGCTTAGGAAACTGACAAGAACAGTAGTTTCTCTTGCGTCCAATACACTGCATTTGCTGGGATAAGACGCGAGTGCTATTTGCACTGTGTAAGGCCATTTGATCACAATAGTGAATCTCCTTACCAGAAAACAACTTTTGCTGCTAGGACCAGAAACTGCATGTGATTCAACTCCGTTTATGAAAGGGAAATCAACTCTTGCTCGCCTTACAAGAAACACACTATGCTTTTGAGAAAGCAGCACTCTTCTACTCTACTCTGTTTCCTATATAGCCTGAACAGTCAGCTTGCTCAGAACCAAAGAACTGTGCTTCCTACACTCACTGGCCATATCTAGTTCCACTCTGCTTAGGAAACTGAAAAGAACAGTCTCTTGTCTTGCATCTAATACACTGCACTTGCTGGGAACAGACGCGAGTGCTATTTGCACTGGGTATGGCCAATTGAGCACAATAGTGAGTCTCCTTACCAGAAAACAACTCTTGCTGCTAGGAACAGAAACTGCATGTGATTCAACTCCGTTTATGAAAGGGAATTCAACTCTAGCTCTATTTGCAGTGGATAAGCACAATAGTGACTCTCCTTACCAGAAAACAACTTTTGCTGCTAGGACCAGAAACTGCATGTGATTCAACTCCGTTTATGAAAGGGAATTCAACTCTAGCTCTCCTTACAAGAAACACACTCTGCTTTAGAGAAAGCAGCACTCTTCTACTCTACTGTGTTTCCTATATAGCCAGAACTGTCAGCTTGCTCAGAACTAAAGAACTGTGCTTCCTCCACACAAGGGCCATATCTAATTCAACTCTGCTTAGGAAACTGACAAGAACAGTAGTTTCTCTTGCGTCCAATACACTGCATTTGCTGGGATAAGACGCGAGTGCTATTTGCACTGGGTATGGCCAATTGAGCACAATAGTGACTCTCCTTACCAGAAAACAACTCTTGCTGCTAGGACCAGAAACTGCATGTGATTCAACTCCGTTTATGAAAGGGAATTGAACTCTAGCTCTATTTGCACTGGATTAGCACAATAGTGACTCTCCTTACCAGAAAACAACTTTTGCTGGTAGGACCACAAACTGCATGTGATTCAACTCCGTTTATGAAAGGGAAATCAACTCTAGCTCTCCTTACAAGAAACACACTCTGCTTTAGAGAAAGCAGCACTCTTCTACTCTACTGTGTTTCCTATATAGCCAGAACTGTCAGCTTGCTCAGAACTAAAGAACTGTGCTTCCTACACACAAGGGCCCTATCTAATTCAACTCTGCTTAGGAAACTGACAAGAACAGTAGTTTCTCTTGCGTCCACTACACTGCATTTGCTGGGAACAGACGCGAGTGCTATTTGCACTGTGTATGGCCAAATGAGCACAATAGTGAATCTCCTTACCAGAAAACAAGTCTTGCTGCTAGGACCACAAACTGCATGTGATTCAACTCCGTTTATGAAAGGGAATTCAACTCTAGCTCACCTTACAAGAAACACACTCTGCTTTTGAGAAAGCAGCACTCTTCTACTCTACTCTGTTTCCTATATAGCCAGAACAGTCAGCTTGCTCGGAACCACAGAACTGTGCTTCCTACACTCACGGGCCATATCTAGTTCAACTCTGCTTAGGAAACTGAAAAGAACAGTCTCTTCTCTTGCGTCCAATACACTGCACTTGCTGGGAACAGACGCGAGTGCTATTTGCACTGTGTATGGCCAAATGAGCACAATAGTGAATCTCCTTACCAGAAAACAACTCTTGCTACTAGGTCCAGAAACTGCATGTGATTCAACTCCGTGGAATTCAACTCTAGCTTCCCTTAAAAGAAACACACTCTGCTTTTGAGAAAGCAGCACTCTTCTACTCTACTGTTTTTCCTATAGAGCCAGAACAGTCAGCTTGCTCAGAACCAAAGAACTGTGCTTCCTACACACAATGGCCATAAGTAGTTCAACTCTGCTTAGGAAACTGACAAGAACAGTAGTTTCTCTTGCGTCCAATACAATGCACGTGCTGGGTACAGACGCGAGTGCTATTCGCACTGTGTATGGCCAAATAAGCACAATAGTGACTCTCCTCACCAGAAAACAACTCTTGGTACTAGGACCAGAAACTGCATGTGATTCATTTCCGTTTATGAAAGGGAATTCAACTCTAGCTTGCCTTACAAGAAACACACTCTGCTTTTGAGAAAGCAGCACTCTTCTACTCTACTGTGTTTCCTATATAGCCAGAACAGTCAGCTTGCTCAGAACTAAAGAACTGTGCTTCCTACACACAAGGGCCATATCTAATTCAACTCTGCTTAGGAAACTGACAAGAACAGTAGTTTCTCTTGCATCCAATACACTGCATTTGCTGGGATAAGACGCGAGTGCTATTTGCACTGTGTAAGGCCAATTGAGCACAATAGTGAATCTCCTTACCAGAAAACAACTTTTGCTGCTAGGACCAGAAACTACATGTGATTCAATTCCGTTTATAAAAGGGAAATCAACTCTAGCTCGCCTTACAAGAAACACACTCTGCTTTAGAGAAAGCAGCACTCTTCTACTCTACTGTGTATCCTATATAGCCAGTACTGTCAGCTTGCTCAGAACTAAAGAACTGTGCTTCCTACACACAAGGGCAATATCTAATTCAACTCTGCTTAGGAAACTGACAAGAACTGTAGTTTCTCTTGCGTCCAATACACTGCATTTGCTGGGAACAGACGCGAGTGCTATTTGCAAAGTGTATGGCCAATTGAGCACAATAGTGAATCTCCTTACCAGAAAACAACTCTTGCTGCTAGGACCAGAAATTGCATGTGATTCAACTCCGTTTATGAAAGGGAATTAAACTCTGGCTCGCCTTACAAGAAACACACTCTGCTGTTGAGAAAGCAGCACTCTACTACTCCACTGTGTTTCCTAAATAGCCAGAACAGTCAGCTTGCTTAGAACCAAAGAACTGTGCTTCCTACACACAATGGCCATAACTAGTTACACTCCGCTTAGGAAACTGACAAGAACAGTAGTTTCTCTTGCGTCCAATACACTGTACTTTCTGAGAACAGAAGCGAGTGCTATTTGCACTGTGTATGGCCAATTGAGCACAAGAGTGAATCTCCTTACCAGAAAACAACTCTTGCTACTAGGACCAGAAACTGCATGTGATTCAACTCCGTGGAATTCAACTCTAGCTAGCCTTAAAAGAAACACACTCTGCTTTTGAGAAAGAAGCACTCTTCTACTCTACTCTGTTTCCTATATAGCGAGAACAGTCAGCTTGCTCAGAAGTAAAGAACTGTGCTTCCTACACACAAGGGCAATATCTAATTCAACTCTGCTTAGGAAACTGACAAGAACAGTAGTTTCTCTTGCGTCCAATACACTGCATTTGCTGGAATAAGACGCGAGTGCTATTTGCACTGTGTAAGGCCAATTGAGCACAATAGTGAATCTCCTTACCAGAAAACAACTTTTGCTGCTAGGACCAGAAACTGCATGTGATTCAACTCCGTTTATGAAAGGGAAATCAAGTCTAGCTCGCCTTACAAAAAACACTCTCTGCTTTAGAGAAAGCAGCACTTTTCTACTCTACTGTGTTTCCTATAGAGCCAGAACAGTCAGCTTGCTCAGAACTAAATAACTGTGCTTCCTACACACAAGGGCCATATCTCATTCAACTCTGCTTAGGAAACTGACAAGAAGAGTAGTTTCTCTTGCGTCCAATACACTGCATTTGCTGGGATAAGACGCGAGTGCTATTTGCACTGGGTATGGCCAATTGAGCACAATAGTGACTCTCCTTACCAGAAAACAACTCTTGCTGCTAGGACCAGAAACTGCATGTGATTCAACTCCATTTATGAAAGGGAATTGAACTCTAGCTCTATTTGCACTGGATAAGCACAATAGTGACTCTCCTTACCAGAAAACAACTTTTGCTGCTAGGACCACAAACTGCATGGGATTCAACTCCGTTTATGAAAGGGAAATCAACTCTAGCTCTCCTTACAAGAAACACACTCTGCTTTAGAGAAAGCAGCACTCTTCTACTCTACTGTGTTTCCTATATAGCCAGAACTGTCAGCTTGCTCAGAACTAAAGAACTGTGCTTCCTACACACAAGGGCCATATCTAATTCAACTCTGCTTAGGAAACTGACAAGAACAGTAGTTTCTCTTGCGTCCAATACACTGCATATGCTGGGAACAGACGCGAGTGCTATTTGCACTGTGTATGGCCAAATGAGCACAATAGTGAATCTCCTTACCAGAAAACAACTCTTGCTGCTAGAACCACAAACTGCATGTGATTCAACTCCGTTTATGAAAGGGAATTCAACTCTAGCTCACCTTACAAGAAACGCGCTCTGCTTTTGAGAAAGCAGCACTCTTCTACTCTACTCTGTTTCCTATATAGCCAGAACAGTCAGCTTGCTCAGAACCAAAGAACTGTGCTTCCTACACTCACGGGCCTTATCTAGTTCAACTCTGCTTAGGAAACTGAAAAGAACAGTCTCTTGTCTTGCGAACAATACACTGCACTTGCTGGGAACAGACGCGAGTGCTATTAGCACTGGGTATGGCCAATTGAGCACAATAGTGACTCTCCTTACCAGAAAACAACTCTTGCTGCTAGGACCAGAAACTGCATGTGATTCAACTCCGTTTATGAAAGGGAATTCAACTCCAGCTTGCCTTACAAGAAACACACTCTGCTTTAGAGAAAGCAGCACTCTTCTACTCTACTGTGTTTCCTATATAGCCAGAACAGTCAGCTTGCTCAGAACTAAAGAACTGTGCTTCCTACACACAAGGGCCATATCTAATTCAACTCTGCTTAGGAAACTGACAAGAACATTAGTTTCTCTTCCGTCCAATACACTGCATTTGCTGGGATAAGACGCGAGTGCTATTTGCACTGTGTAAGGCCAATTGAGCACAATAGTGAATCTCCTTACCAGAAAACAACTCTTGCTACTAGGACCAGAAACTGCATGTGATTCAACTCCGAGGAATTCAACTCTAGCTTCCCTTAAAAGAAACACACTCTGCTTTTGAGAAAGCAGCACTCTTCTTCTCTACTGTGTTTCCTATGGAGCCAGAACAGTCAGCTTGCTCAGAACCAAAGAACTGTGCTTCCTACACAAAAGCCCATATCTAATTCCACTCTGCTTAGGAAACTGACAAGAAGAGTAGTTTCTCTTGCGTCCAATACACTGCATTTGCTGGGATAAGACGCTAGTGCTATTTGAACTGTGTAAGGCCAATTGAGCACAATAGTGAATCTCCTTACCAGAAAACAACTCTTGCTGCTAGGACCAGAAATTGCATGTGATTCAATTCCGTTTATGAAAGGGAATTCAACTCTAGCTCTATTTGCACTGGATAAGCACAATAGTGACTCTCCTTACCAGAAAACAACTTTTGCTGCTAGGACCAGAAACTCCATGTGCTTCAACTCCGTTTATGAAAGGGAAATCAACTCTAGCTCGCCTTACAAGAAACACACTCTGCTTTAGAGAAAGCAGCACTCTTCTACTCTACTGTGTTTCCTATATAGCCAGAACAGTCAGCTTGCTCAGAACTAAAGAACTGTGCTTCCTACACACAAGGGCCATATCTAATTCAACTCTGCTTAGGAAACTGACAAGAACATTAGTTTCTCTTCCGTCCAATACACTGCATTTGCTGGGATAAGACGCGAGTGCTATTTGCACTGTGTAAGGCCAATAGAGCAAAATAGTGAATCTCCTTACCAGAAAACTCCTCTTGCTGGTAGGACCAGAAATTGCATGTGATTCAACTCCGTTTATGATAGGGAAATCAACTCTAGCTCGCCTTACAAGAAACACACTATGCTTTTGAGAAAGCAGCACTCTTCTACTCTACTCTGTTTCCTATATAGCCTGAACAGTCAGCTTGCTCAGAACCAAAGAACTGTGCTTCCTACACTCACTGGCCATATCTAGTTCAACTCTGCTTAGGAAACGGAAAAGAACAGTCTCTTGTCTTGCGTCCAATACAGTGCACTTGCTGGGTACAGACGCAAGTGCTATTTGCACTGGGTATGGCCAATTGAGCACAATAGTGACTCTCCTTACCAGAAAACAACTCTTGCTGCTAGGACCAGAAACTGCATGTGATTCAACTCTGTTCATGAAAGGGAATTCAACTCTAGCTGTATTTGCACTGGATAAGCACAATAGTGACTCTCCCTAACAGAAAACAACTTTTGCTGCTAGGACCTCAAATTGCATGTGATTCAACTCCGTTTATGAAAGGGAAATCAACTCTAGATCGCCTTACAAGAAACACACTCTGCTTTAGAGAAAGCAGCACTCTACTACTCTACTGTGTTTCCTATATAGCCAGAACTGTCAGCTTGCTCAGAACTAAAGAACTGTGCTTCCTACACACAAGGGCCATATCTAATTCAACTCTGCTTAGGAAACTGACAAGAACAGTAGTTTCTCTTGCGTCCAATACACTGCATTTGCTGGGAACAGACGCGAGTGCTATTTGCACTGTGTATGGCCAATTGAGCACAATAGTGAATCTCCTTACCAGAAAACAACTCTTGCTGCTAGGGCTACAAACTGCATGTGATTCAACTCCGTTTATGAAAGGAATTCAACTCTAGCTTGCCTTACAAGAAACGCACTCTGCTTTTGAGAAAGAAGCATTCATCTACTCTACTCTGTTTCCTATATAGCGAGAACAGTCAGCTTGCTCAGAACTAAAGAACTGTGCTTCCTACACACAAGGGCAATATCTAATTCAACTCTGCTTAGGAAACTGACAAGAACAGTAGTTTCTCTTGCGTCCAATACACTGCATTTGCTGGAATAAGACGCGAGTGCTATTTGCACTGTGTAAGGCCAATTGAGCACAATAGTGAATCTCCTTACCAGAAAACAACTTTTGCTGCTAGGACCAGATACTGCATGTGATTCAACTCCGTTTATGAAAGGGAAATAAAGTCTAGCTCGCCTTACAAAAAACACTCTCTGCTTTAGAGAAAGCAGCACTCTTCTACTCTACTCTGTTTCCTATATAGCCAGAACAGTCAGCTTGCTCAGAACCAAAGAACTGTGCTTCCTACACTCACGGGCCATATCTAGCTCAACTCTGCTTAGGAAACTGAAAAGAACAGTCTCTTGTCTTGCGTCCAATACACTGCACTTGCAGGGAACAGACGCGAGTGCTATTAGCACTGGGTATGGCCAATTGAGCACAATAGTGACTCTCCTTACCAGAAAACAACTCTTGCTGCTAGGACCAGAAACTACATGTGATTCAACTCCGTTTATGAAAGGGAATTCAACTCTAGCTTGCCTTACAAGAAACACACTCTGCTTTAGAGAAAGCAGCACTCTTCTACTCTACTGTGTTTCCTATATAGCCAGTACTGTCAGCTTGCTCAGAACTAAAGATCTGTGCTTCCTACACACAAGGGCCATATCTAATTCAACTCTGCTTAGGAAACTGACAAGAACAGTAGTTTCTCTTGCGTCCAATACACTGCATTTGCTGTGAACAGACGCGAGTGCTATTTGCAAAGTGTATGGCCAATTGAGCACAATAGTGAATCTCCTTACCAGAAAACAACTCTTGCTGCTAGGACCAGAAATTGCATGTGATTCAACACCGTTTATGAAAGGGAATTAAACTCTGGCTCGCCTTACAAGAAACACACTCTGCTTTTGAGAAAGCAGCACTCTACTACTCTACTGTGTTTCCTAAAAAGCCAGAACAGTCAGCTTGCTTAGAACCAAAGAACTGTGCTTCCTACACACAATGGCCATAACTAGTTACACTCCGCTTAGGAAACTGACAAGAACAGTAGTTTCTCTTCGTCCAATACACTGTACTTTCTGAGAACAGAAGCGAGTTGTATTTGCACTGTGTATGGCCAAATGAGCCCAATAGTGAATCTCCTTACCAGAAAACAACTCTTGCTACTAGGACCAGAAACTGCTTGTGATTCAACTCCGTGGAATTCAACTCTAGCTTGCCTTAAAAGAAACACACTCTGCTTTTGAGAAAGCAGCACTCTTCTACTCTACTGTGTTTCCTATATAGCCAGAACAGTCAGCTTGCTCAGAACTAAAGAACTGTGCTTCCTACACACAAGGGCCATATCTAATTCAACTCTGCTTAGGAAACTGACAAGAACAGTAGTTTCTCTTGCGTCCAATACACTGCATTTGCTGGGATAAGACGCGAGTGCTATTTGCACTGTGTAAGGCCAATTGAGGACAATAGTGAAACTCCTTACCAGAAAAAAACTTTTGCTGCTAGGACCAGAAACTGCATGTGATTCAACTCCGTTTATGAAAGGGAAATCAACTCTACCTCGCCTTACAAGAAACACACTCTGCTTTAGAGAAAGCAGCACTCTTCTACTCTACTGTGTTTCCCATATAGCCAGAACTGTCAGCTTGCTCAGAACTAAAGAACTGTGCTTCCTACACACAAGGGCAATATCTAATTCAACTCTGCTTAGGAAACTGACAAGAACAGTAGTTTCTCTTGCGTCCAATACACTGCATTTGCTGGGAACAGACGCGAGTGCTATTTGCAAAGTGTATGGCCAATTTAGCACAATAGTGAATCTCCTTACCAGAAAACAACTCTTGCTGCTAGGACCAGAAATTGCATGTGATTCAACTCCGTTTATGAAAGGGAATTAAACTCTGGCTCGCCTTACAAGAAACACACTCTGCTTTTGAGAAAGCAGCACTCTACTACTCTACTGTGTTTCCTAAAGAGCCAGAACAGTCAGCTTGCTTAGAACCAAAGAACTGTGCTTCCTACACACAATGGCCATAACTAGTTACACTCCGCTTAGGAAACTGACAAGAACAGTAGTTTCTCTTCGTCCAAAACACGGTACTTTCTGAAAACAGAAGCAAGTGCTATTTGCACTGTGATTGGCCAAATGAGCACAATAGTGAATCTCCTTACCAGGAAACAACTCTTGCTACTAGGACCAGAAACTGCATGTGATTCAACTCCGTGGAATTCAACTCTAGCTTGCCTTAAAAGAAACACACTCTGCTTTTGAGAAAGCAGCACTCTTCTACTCTACTGTGTTTCCTATATAGCCAGAACAGTCAGCTTGCTCAGAACTAAAGAACTGTGCTTCCTACACACAAGGGCCATATCAAATTCAACTCCGCTTAGGAAACTAACAAGAACAGTAGTTTCTCTTGCGTCCAACACACTGCATTTGCTGGGAACAGACGCGAGTGCTATTTGCACTGGGTATGGCCAATTGAGCACAATAGTGACTCTCCTTACCAGAAAACAACTCTTGCTGCTAGGACCAGAAACTGCATGTGATTCAACTCCGTTTATGAAAGGGAATTGAACTCTAGCTCTATTTTCCCTGGATAAGCACAATAGTGACTCTCCTTACCAGAAAACAACTTTTGCTGCTAGGACCACAAACTGCCTGTGATTCAACTCCGTTTATGAAAGGGAAATCAACTCTAGCTCGCCTTACAAGAAACACACTCTGCTTTAGAGAAAGCAGCACTCTTCTACTCTACTGTGTTTCCTATAGAGCCAGAACAGTCAGCTTGCTCAGAACCAAAGAACTGTGCTTCCTACACACAAGGGCCATAGCTAGTTCAACTCTGCTTAGGAAACTGACAAGAACAGTAGTTTCTCTTGCGTCCAATACAATGCACTTGCTGGGTACAGACGCGAGTGCTATTTGCACTGTGTATGGCCAAATGAGCACAATAGTGACCATCCTTACCAGAAAACAACTCTTGGTGCTAGGACCAGAAACTGCATGTGATTCAACTCCGTTTATGAAAGGGAATTCAACTCTAGCTTGCCTTACAAGAAACATACTCTTCTTTTAAGAAAGCAGCACTCTTCTACTCTACTGTGTTTCCTATATAGCCAGAACAGTCAGCTTGCTCAGAACTAAAGAACTGTGCTTCCTACACACAAGGGCCATATCTAATTCAACTCTGCTTAGGAAACTGACAAGAACAGTAGTTTCTCTTGCGTCCAATACACTGCATTTGCTGGGATAAGACGCGAGTGCTATTTGCACTGGGTATGGCCAATTGAGCACAATAGTGACTCTCCTTACACGAAAACAACTCTTGATGCTAGGACCAGAAACTGCATGTGATTCAACTCCGTTTATGAAAGGGAATTCAACTCTAGCTTGCCTTACAAGAAACACACTCTGCTTTTGAGAAAGCAGCACTCTTCTACTCTACTGTGTTTCCTATATAGCCAGAACTGTCAGCTTGCTCAGAACTAAAGAACTGTGCTTCCTCCACACAAGGGCCATATCTAATTCAACTCTGCTTAGGAAACTGACAAGAACAGTAGTTTCTCTTGCGTCCAATACACTGCATTTGCTGAGATAAGACGCGAGTGCTATTTGCACTGTGTAAGGCCATTTGAGCACAATAGTGAATCTCCTTACAAGAAAACAACTTTTGCTGCTAGGACCAGAAATGGCATGTGATTCAACTCCGTTTATGAAGGGGAAATCAACTCTTGCTTGCCTTACAAGAAACACACTATGCTTTTGAGAAAGCAGCACTCTTCTACTCTACTCTGTTTCCTATATAGCCTGAACAGTCAGCTTGCTCAGAACCAAAGAACTGTGCTTCCTACACTCACTGGCCATATCTAGTTCCACCCTGCTTAGGAAACTGAAAAGAACAGTCTCTTGTCTTGCATCCAATACACTGTACTTGCTGGGAACAGACGCGAGTGCTATTTGCACTGGGTATGGCCAATTGAGCACAATAGTGACTCTCCTTACCAGAAAACAACTCTTGCTGCTAGGACCAGAAACTGCATGTGATTCAACTCCGTTCATGAAAGGGAATTCAACTCTAGCTCCATTTGCACTGGATAAGCACAATATTGACTCTCCTTACCAGAAAACAACTTTTGCTGCTAGGACCAGAAACTGCATGTGATTCAACTCCGTTTATGAAAGGGAAATCAAGTCTAGCTCACCTTACAAGAAACACACTCTGCTTTAGAGAAAGCAGCACTCTTCTACTCTACTGTGTTTCCTATATAGCCAGAACTGTCAGCTTGCTCAGAACTAAAGAACTGTGCTTCCTACACACAAGGGCAATATCTAATTCAACTCTGCTTAGGAAACTAACAAGAACAGTAGTTTCTCCTGCGTCCAATACACTGCATTTGCTGGGAACAGACGCGAGTGCTATTTGCAATGTGTATGGCCAATTGAGCACAATAGTGAATCTCCTTACCAGAAAACAACTCTTGCTGCTAGGTCCAGAAACTGCATGTTATTCAACTCCGTTTATGAAAGGAAAATCAACTCTGGCTCGCCTTACAAGAAAAACACTCTGCTTTTGAAAAAGCAGCACTCTTCTACTCTACTGTGTTTCCTATAGAGCCAGAACAGTCAGCTTGCTCAGAACCAAAGAACTGTGCTTCCTACACACAATGGCCATAACTAGTTGAACTCTGCTTAGGAAACTGACAAGAACAGTAGTTTCTCTTGCGTCCAATACAATGCACTTGCTGGGTACAGACGCGAGTGCTATTTGCACTGTGTATGGCCAAATGAGCACAATAGTGAATCTCCTTACACGAAAACAACTCTTGGTGCTAGGACCAGAAACTGCATGTGATTCAACTCCGTTTATGAAAGGAAATTCAACTCTAGCTTGCCTTACAAGAAACACACTCTGCTTTTGAGAAAGCAGCACTCTTCTACTCTACTGTGTTTCCTATAGAGCCAGAACAGTCAGCTTGCTCAGAACTAAAGAACTGTGCTTCCTCCACACAAGGGCCATATCTAATTCAACTCTGCTTAGGAAACTGACAAGAACAGTAGTTTCTCTTGCGTCCAATACACTGCATTTGCTGGGAACAGACGCGAGTGCTATTTGCACTGTGTATGGCCAATTGAGCACAATAGTGAATCTCCTTACCAGAAAACAACTCTTGCTGCTAGGACCACAAACTGCATGTGATTCAACTCCGTTTATGAAAGGGAATTAAACTCTGGCTCGCCTTACAAGAAACACACTCTGCTTTTGAGAAAGCAGCACTCTACTACTCTACTGTGTTTCCTAAAGAGCCAGAACAGTCAGCTTGCATAGAACCAAAGAACTGTGCTTCCTACACACAATGGCCATAACTAGTTACACTCCGCTTAGGAAACTGACAAGAACAGTAGTTTCTCTTGCGTCCAATACACTGTACTTTCTGAGAACAGAAGCGAGTGCTATTTGAACTGTGTATGGCCAAATGAGCACAATAGTGAATCTCCTTACCAGAAAACAACTCTTGCTACTAGGACCAGAAACTGCATGTGATTCAACTCCGTGGAATTCAACTCTAGCTTGAATTACAAGAAACACACTCTGCTTTTGAGAAAGCAGCACTCTTCTACTCTACTGTGTTTCCTATATAGCCAGAACAGTCAGCTTGCTCAGAACTAAAGAACTGTGCTTCCTACACACAAGGGCCATATCTAATTCAACTCTGCTTAGGAAACTGACAAGAACAGTAGTTTCTCTTGCGTCCAATACACTGCATTTGCTGGGATAAGACGCGAGTGCTATTTGCACTGTGTAAGGCCATTTGATCACAATAGTGAATCTCCTTACCAGAAAACAACTTTTGCTGCTAGGACCAGAAACTGCATGTGATTCAACTCCGTTTATGAAAGGGAAATCAACTCTTGCTCGCCTTACAAGAAACACACTATGCTTTTGAGAAAGCAGCACTCTTCTACTCTACTCTGTTTCCTATATAGCCTGAACAGTCAGCTTGCTCAGAACCAAAGAACTGTGCTTCCTACACTCACTGGCCATATCTAGTTCCACTCTGCTTAGGAAACTGAAAAGAACAGTCTCTTGTCTTGCATCTAATACACTGCACTTGCTGGGAACAGACGCGAGTGCTATTTGCACTGGGTATGGCCAATTGAGCACAATAGTGAGTCTCCTTACCAGAAAACAACTCTTGCTGCTAGGAACAGAAACTGCATGTGATTCAACTCCGTTTATGAAAGGGAATTCAACTCTAGCTCTATTTGCAGTGGATAAGCACAATAGTGACTCTCCTTACCAGAAAACAACTTTTGCTGCTAGGACCAGAAACTGCATGTGATTCAACTCCGTTTATGAAAGGGAATTCAACTCTAGCTCTCCTTACAAGAAACACACTCTGCTTTAGAGAAAGCAGCACTCTTCTACTCTACTGTGTTTCCTATATAGCCAGAACTGTCAGCTTGCTCAGAACTAAAGAACTGTGCTTCCTCCACACAAGGGCCATATCTAATTCAACTCTGCTTAGGAAACTGACAAGAACAGTAGTTTCTCTTGCGTCCAATACACTGCATTTGCTGGGATAAGACGCGAGTGCTATTTGCACTGGGTATGGCCAATTGAGCACAATAGTGACTCTCCTTACCAGAAAACAACTCTTGCTGCTAGGACCAGAAACTGCATGTGATTCAACTCCGTTTATGAAAGGGAATTGAACTCTAGCTCTATTTGCACTGGATTAGCACAATAGTGACTCTCCTTACCAGAAAACAACTTTTGCTGGTAGGACCACAAACTGCATGTGATTCAACTCCGTTTATGAAAGGGAAATCAACTCTAGCTCTCCTTACAAGAAACACACTCTGCTTTAGAGAAAGCAGCACTCTTCTACTCTACTGTGTTTCCTATATAGCCAGAACTGTCAGCTTGCTCAGAACTAAAGAACTGTGCTTCCTACACACAAGGGCCCTATCTAATTCAACTCTGCTTAGGAAACTGACAAGAACAGTAGTTTCTCTTGCGTCCACTACACTGCATTTGCTGGGAACAGACGCGAGTGCTATTTGCACTGTGTATGGCCAAATGAGCACAATAGTGAATCTCCTTACCAGAAAACAAGTCTTGCTGCTAGGACCACAAACTGCATGTGATTCAACTCCGTTTATGAAAGGGAATTCAACTCTAGCTCACCTTACAAGAAACACACTCTGCTTTTGAGAAAGCAGCACTCTTCTACTCTACTCTGTTTCCTATATAGCCAGAACAGTCAGCTTGCTCGGAACCACAGAACTGTGCTTCCTACACTCACGGGCCATATCTAGTTCAACTCTGCTTAGGAAACTGAAAAGAACAGTCTCTTCTCTTGCGTCCAATACACTGCACTTGCTGGGAACAGACGCGAGTGCTATTTGCACTGTGTATGGCCAAATGAGCACAATAGTGAATCTCCTTACCAGAAAACAACTCTTGCTACTAGGTCCAGAAACTGCATGTGATTCAACTCCGTGGAATTCAACTCTAGCTTCCCTTAAAAGAAACACACTCTGCTTTTGAGAAAGCAGCACTCTTCTACTCTACTGTTTTTCCTATAGAGCCAGAACAGTCAGCTTGCTCAGAACCAAAGAACTGTGCTTCCTACACACAATGGCCATAAGTAGTTCAACTCTGCTTAGGAAACTGACAAGAACAGTAGTTTCTCTTGCGTCCAATACAATGCACGTGCTGGGTACAGACGCGAGTGCTATTCGCACTGTGTATGGCCAAATAAGCACAATAGTGACTCTCCTCACCAGAAAACAACTCTTGGTACTAGGACCAGAAACTGCATGTGATTCATTTCCGTTTATGAAAGGGAATTCAACTCTAGCTTGCCTTACAAGAAACACACTCTGCTTTTGAGAAAGCAGCACTCTTCTACTCTACTGTGTTTCCTATATAGCCAGAACAGTCAGCTTGCTCAGAACTAAAGAACTGTGCTTCCTACACACAAGGGCCATATCTAATTCAACTCTGCTTAGGAAACTGACAAGAACAGTAGTTTCTCTTGCATCCAATACACTGCATTTGCTGGGATAAGACGCGAGTGCTATTTGCACTGTGTAAGGCCAATTGAGCACAATAGTGAATCTCCTTACCAGAAAACAACTTTTGCTGCTAGGACCAGAAACTACATGTGATTCAATTCCGTTTATAAAAGGGAAATCAACTCTAGCTCGCCTTACAAGAAACACACTCTGCTTTAGAGAAAGCAGCACTCTTCTACTCTACTGTGTATCCTATATAGCCAGTACTGTCAGCTTGCTCAGAACTAAAGAACTGTGCTTCCTACACACAAGGGCAATATCTAATTCAACTCTGCTTAGGAAACTGACAAGAACTGTAGTTTCTCTTGCGTCCAATACACTGCATTTGCTGGGAACAGACGCGAGTGCTATTTGCAAAGTGTATGGCCAATTGAGCACAATAGTGAATCTCCTTACCAGAAAACAACTCTTGCTGCTAGGACCAGAAATTGCATGTGATTCAACTCCGTTTATGAAAGGGAATTAAACTCTGGCTCGCCTTACAAGAAACACACTCTGCTGTTGAGAAAGCAGCACTCTACTACTCCACTGTGTTTCCTAAATAGCCAGAACAGTCAGCTTGCTTAGAACCAAAGAACTGTGCTTCCTACACACAATGGCCATAACTAGTTACACTCCGCTTAGGAAACTGACAAGAACAGTAGTTTCTCTTGCGTCCAATACACTGTACTTTCTGAGAACAGAAGCGAGTGCTATTTGCACTGTGTATGGCCAATTGAGCACAAGAGTGAATCTCCTTACCAGAAAACAACTCTTGCTACTAGGACCAGAAACTGCATGTGATTCAACTCCGTGGAATTCAACTCTAGCTAGCCTTAAAAGAAACACACTCTGCTTTTGAGAAAGAAGCACTCTTCTACTCTACTCTGTTTCCTATATAGCGAGAACAGTCAGCTTGCTCAGAAGTAAAGAACTGTGCTTCCTACACACAAGGGCAATATCTAATTCAACTCTGCTTAGGAAACTGACAAGAACAGTAGTTTCTCTTGCGTCCAATACACTGCATTTGCTGGAATAAGACGCGAGTGCTATTTGCACTGTGTAAGGCCAATTGAGCACAATAGTGAATCTCCTTACCAGAAAACAACTTTTGCTGCTAGGACCAGAAACTGCATGTGATTCAACTCCGTTTATGAAAGGGAAATCAAGTCTAGCTCGCCTTACAAAAAACACTCTCTGCTTTAGAGAAAGCAGCACTTTTCTACTCTACTGTGTTTCCTATAGAGCCAGAACAGTCAGCTTGCTCAGAACTAAATAACTGTGCTTCCTACACACAAGGGCCATATCTCATTCAACTCTGCTTAGGAAACTGACAAGAAGAGTAGTTTCTCTTGCGTCCAATACACTGCATTTGCTGGGATAAGACGCGAGTGCTATTTGCACTGGGTATGGCCAATTGAGCACAATAGTGACTCTCCTTACCAGAAAACAACTCTTGCTGCTAGGACCAGAAACTGCATGTGATTCAACTCCATTTATGAAAGGGAATTGAACTCTAGCTCTATTTGCACTGGATAAGCACAATAGTGACTCTCCTTACCAGAAAACAACTTTTGCTGCTAGGACCACAAACTGCATGGGATTCAACTCCGTTTATGAAAGGGAAATCAACTCTAGCTCTCCTTACAAGAAACACACTCTGCTTTAGAGAAAGCAGCACTCTTCTACTCTACTGTGTTTCCTATATAGCCAGAACTGTCAGCTTGCTCAGAACTAAAGAACTGTGCTTCCTACACACAAGGGCCATATCTAATTCAACTCTGCTTAGGAAACTGACAAGAACAGTAGTTTCTCTTGCGTCCAATACACTGCATATGCTGGGAACAGACGCGAGTGCTATTTGCACTGTGTATGGCCAAATGAGCACAATAGTGAATCTCCTTACCAGAAAACAACTCTTGCTGCTAGAACCACAAACTGCATGTGATTCAACTCCGTTTATGAAAGGGAATTCAACTCTAGCTCACCTTACAAGAAACGCGCTCTGCTTTTGAGAAAGCAGCACTCTTCTACTCTACTCTGTTTCCTATATAGCCAGAACAGTCAGCTTGCTCAGAACCAAAGAACTGTGCTTCCTACACTCACGGGCCTTATCTAGTTCAACTCTGCTTAGGAAACTGAAAAGAACAGTCTCTTGTCTTGCGAACAATACACTGCACTTGCTGGGAACAGACGCGAGTGCTATTAGCACTGGGTATGGCCAATTGAGCACAATAGTGACTCTCCTTACCAGAAAACAACTCTTGCTGCTAGGACCAGAAACTGCATGTGATTCAACTCCGTTTATGAAAGGGAATTCAACTCCAGCTTGCCTTACAAGAAACACACTCTGCTTTAGAGAAAGCAGCACTCTTCTACTCTACTGTGTTTCCTATATAGCCAGAACAGTCAGCTTGCTCAGAACTAAAGAACTGTGCTTCCTACACACAAGGGCCATATCTAATTCAACTCTGCTTAGGAAACTGACAAGAACATTAGTTTCTCTTCCGTCCAATACACTGCATTTGCTGGGATAAGACGCGAGTGCTATTTGCACTGTGTAAGGCCAATTGAGCACAATAGTGAATCTCCTTACCAGAAAACAACTCTTGCTACTAGGACCAGAAACTGCATGTGATTCAACTCCGAGGAATTCAACTCTAGCTTCCCTTAAAAGAAACACACTCTGCTTTTGAGAAAGCAGCACTCTTCTTCTCTACTGTGTTTCCTATGGAGCCAGAACAGTCAGCTTGCTCAGAACCAAAGAACTGTGCTTCCTACACAAAAGCCCATATCTAATTCCACTCTGCTTAGGAAACTGACAAGAAGAGTAGTTTCTCTTGCGTCCAATACACTGCATTTGCTGGGATAAGACGCTAGTGCTATTTGAACTGTGTAAGGCCAATTGAGCACAATAGTGAATCTCCTTACCAGAAAACAACTCTTGCTGCTAGGACCAGAAATTGCATGTGATTCAATTCCGTTTATGAAAGGGAATTCAACTCTAGCTCTATTTGCACTGGATAAGCACAATAGTGACTCTCCTTACCAGAAAACAACTTTTGCTGCTAGGACCAGAAACTCCATGTGCTTCAACTCCGTTTATGAAAGGGAAATCAACTCTAGCTCGCCTTACAAGAAACACACTCTGCTTTAGAGAAAGCAGCACTCTTCTACTCTACTGTGTTTCCTATATAGCCAGAACAGTCAGCTTGCTCAGAACTAAAGAACTGTGCTTCCTACACACAAGGGCCATATCTAATTCAACTCTGCTTAGGAAACTGACAAGAACATTAGTTTCTCTTCCGTCCAATACACTGCATTTGCTGGGATAAGACGCGAGTGCTATTTGCACTGTGTAAGGCCAATAGAGCAAAATAGTGAATCTCCTTACCAGAAAACTCCTCTTGCTGGTAGGACCAGAAATTGCATGTGATTCAACTCCGTTTATGATAGGGAAATCAACTCTAGCTCGCCTTACAAGAAACACACTATGCTTTTGAGAAAGCAGCACTCTTCTACTCTACTCTGTTTCCTATATAGCCTGAACAGTCAGCTTGCTCAGAACCAAAGAACTGTGCTTCCTACACTCACTGGCCATATCTAGTTCAACTCTGCTTAGGAAACGGAAAAGAACAGTCTCTTGTCTTGCGTCCAATACAGTGCACTTGCTGGGTACAGACGCAAGTGCTATTTGCACTGGGTATGGCCAATTGAGCACAATAGTGACTCTCCTTACCAGAAAACAACTCTTGCTGCTAGGACCAGAAACTGCATGTGATTCAACTCTGTTCATGAAAGGGAATTCAACTCTAGCTGTATTTGCACTGGATAAGCACAATAGTGACTCTCCCTAACAGAAAACAACTTTTGCTGCTAGGACCTCAAATTGCATGTGATTCAACTCCGTTTATGAAAGGGAAATCAACTCTAGATCGCCTTACAAGAAACACACTCTGCTTTAGAGAAAGCAGCACTCTACTACTCTACTGTGTTTCCTATATAGCCAGAACTGTCAGCTTGCTCAGAACTAAAGAACTGTGCTTCCTACACACAAGGGCCATATCTAATTCAACTCTGCTTAGGAAACTGACAAGAACAGTAGTTTCTCTTGCGTCCAATACACTGCATTTGCTGGGAACAGACGCGAGTGCTATTTGCACTGTGTATGGCCAATTGAGCACAATAGTGAATCTCCTTACCAGAAAACAACTCTTGCTGCTAGGGCTACAAACTGCATGTGATTCAACTCCGTTTATGAAAGGAATTCAACTCTAGCTTGCCTTACAAGAAACGCACTCTGCTTTTGAGAAAGAAGCATTCATCTACTCTACTCTGTTTCCTATATAGCGAGAACAGTCAGCTTGCTCAGAACTAAAGAACTGTGCTTCCTACACACAAGGGCAATATCTAATTCAACTCTGCTTAGGAAACTGACAAGAACAGTAGTTTCTCTTGCGTCCAATACACTGCATTTGCTGGAATAAGACGCGAGTGCTATTTGCACTGTGTAAGGCCAATTGAGCACAATAGTGAATCTCCTTACCAGAAAACAACTTTTGCTGCTAGGACCAGATACTGCATGTGATTCAACTCCGTTTATGAAAGGGAAATAAAGTCTAGCTCGCCTTACAAAAAACACTCTCTGCTTTAGAGAAAGCAGCACTCTTCTACTCTACTCTGTTTCCTATATAGCCAGAACAGTCAGCTTGCTCAGAACCAAAGAACTGTGCTTCCTACACTCACGGGCCATATCTAGCTCAACTCTGCTTAGGAAACTGAAAAGAACAGTCTCTTGTCTTGCGTCCAATACACTGCACTTGCAGGGAACAGACGCGAGTGCTATTAGCACTGGGTATGGCCAATTGAGCACAATAGTGACTCTCCTTACCAGAAAACAACTCTTGCTGCTAGGACCAGAAACTACATGTGATTCAACTCCGTTTATGAAAGGGAATTCAACTCTAGCTTGCCTTACAAGAAACACACTCTGCTTTAGAGAAAGCAGCACTCTTCTACTCTACTGTGTTTCCTATATAGCCAGTACTGTCAGCTTGCTCAGAACTAAAGATCTGTGCTTCCTACACACAAGGGCCATATCTAATTCAACTCTGCTTAGGAAACTGACAAGAACAGTAGTTTCTCTTGCGTCCAATACACTGCATTTGCTGTGAACAGACGCGAGTGCTATTTGCAAAGTGTATGGCCAATTGAGCACAATAGTGAATCTCCTTACCAGAAAACAACTCTTGCTGCTAGGACCAGAAATTGCATGTGATTCAACACCGTTTATGAAAGGGAATTAAACTCTGGCTCGCCTTACAAGAAACACACTCTGCTTTTGAGAAAGCAGCACTCTACTACTCTACTGTGTTTCCTAAAAAGCCAGAACAGTCAGCTTGCTTAGAACCAAAGAACTGTGCTTCCTACACACAATGGCCATAACTAGTTACACTCCGCTTAGGAAACTGACAAGAACAGTAGTTTCTCTTCGTCCAATACACTGTACTTTCTGAGAACAGAAGCGAGTTGTATTTGCACTGTGTATGGCCAAATGAGCCCAATAGTGAATCTCCTTACCAGAAAACAACTCTTGCTACTAGGACCAGAAACTGCTTGTGATTCAACTCCGTGGAATTCAACTCTAGCTTGCCTTAAAAGAAACACACTCTGCTTTTGAGAAAGCAGCACTCTTCTACTCTACTGTGTTTCCTATATAGCCAGAACAGTCAGCTTGCTCAGAACTAAAGAACTGTGCTTCCTACACACAAGGGCCATATCTAATTCAACTCTGCTTAGGAAACTGACAAGAACAGTAGTTTCTCTTGCGTCCAATACACTGCATTTGCTGGGATAAGACGCGAGTGCTATTTGCACTGTGTAAGGCCAATTGAGGACAATAGTGAAACTCCTTACCAGAAAAAAACTTTTGCTGCTAGGACCAGAAACTGCATGTGATTCAACTCCGTTTATGAAAGGGAAATCAACTCTACCTCGCCTTACAAGAAACACACTCTGCTTTAGAGAAAGCAGCACTCTTCTACTCTACTGTGTTTCCCATATAGCCAGAACTGTCAGCTTGCTCAGAACTAAAGAACTGTGCTTCCTACACACAAGGGCAATATCTAATTCAACTCTGCTTAGGAAACTGACAAGAACAGTAGTTTCTCTTGCGTCCAATACACTGCATTTGCTGGGAACAGACGCGAGTGCTATTTGCAAAGTGTATGGCCAATTTAGCACAATAGTGAATCTCCTTACCAGAAAACAACTCTTGCTGCTAGGACCAGAAATTGCATGTGATTCAACTCCGTTTATGAAAGGGAATTAAACTCTGGCTCGCCTTACAAGAAACACACTCTGCTTTTGAGAAAGCAGCACTCTACTACTCTACTGTGTTTCCTAAAGAGCCAGAACAGTCAGCTTGCTTAGAACCAAAGAACTGTGCTTCCTACACACAATGGCCATAACTAGTTACACTCCGCTTAGGAAACTGACAAGAACAGTAGTTTCTCTTCGTCCAAAACACGGTACTTTCTGAAAACAGAAGCAAGTGCTATTTGCACTGTGATTGGCCAAATGAGCACAATAGTGAATCTCCTTACCAGGAAACAACTCTTGCTACTAGGACCAGAAACTGCATGTGATTCAACTCCGTGGAATTCAACTCTAGCTTGCCTTAAAAGAAACACACTCTGCTTTTGAGAAAGCAGCACTCTTCTACTCTACTGTGTTTCCTATATAGCCAGAACAGTCAGCTTGCTCAGAACTAAAGAACTGTGCTTCCTACACACAAGGGCCATATCAAATTCAACTCCGCTTAGGAAACTAACAAGAACAGTAGTTTCTCTTGCGTCCAACACACTGCATTTGCTGGGAACAGACGCGAGTGCTATTTGCACTGGGTATGGCCAATTGAGCACAATAGTGACTCTCCTTACCAGAAAACAACTCTTGCTGCTAGGACCAGAAACTGCATGTGATTCAACTCCGTTTATGAAAGGGAATTGAACTCTAGCTCTATTTTCCCTGGATAAGCACAATAGTGACTCTCCTTACCAGAAAACAACTTTTGCTGCTAGGACCACAAACTGCCTGTGATTCAACTCCGTTTATGAAAGGGAAATCAACTCTAGCTCGCCTTACAAGAAACACACTCTGCTTTAGAGAAAGCAGCACTCTTCTACTCTACTGTGTTTCCTATAGAGCCAGAACAGTCAGCTTGCTCAGAACCAAAGAACTGTGCTTCCTACACACAAGGGCCATAGCTAGTTCAACTCTGCTTAGGAAACTGACAAGAACAGTAGTTTCTCTTGCGTCCAATACAATGCACTTGCTGGGTACAGACGCGAGTGCTATTTGCACTGTGTATGGCCAAATGAGCACAATAGTGACCATCCTTACCAGAAAACAACTCTTGGTGCTAGGACCAGAAACTGCATGTGATTCAACTCCGTTTATGAAAGGGAATTCAACTCTAGCTTGCCTTACAAGAAACATACTCTTCTTTTAAGAAAGCAGCACTCTTCTACTCTACTGTGTTTCCTATATAGCCAGAACAGTCAGCTTGCTCAGAACTAAAGAACTGTGCTTCCTACACACAAGGGCCATATCTAATTCAACTCTGCTTAGGAAACTGACAAGAACAGTAGTTTCTCTTGCGTCCAATACACTGCATTTGCTGGGATAAGACGCGAGTGCTATTTGCACTGGGTATGGCCAATTGAGCACAATAGTGACTCTCCTTACACGAAAACAACTCTTGATGCTAGGACCAGAAACTGCATGTGATTCAACTCCGTTTATGAAAGGGAATTCAACTCTAGCTTGCCTTACAAGAAACACACTCTGCTTTTGAGAAAGCAGCACTCTTCTACTCTACTGTGTTTCCTATATAGCCAGAACTGTCAGCTTGCTCAGAACTAAAGAACTGTGCTTCCTCCACACAAGGGCCATATCTAATTCAACTCTGCTTAGGAAACTGACAAGAACAGTAGTTTCTCTTGCGTCCAATACACTGCATTTGCTGAGATAAGACGCGAGTGCTATTTGCACTGTGTAAGGCCATTTGAGCACAATAGTGAATCTCCTTACAAGAAAACAACTTTTGCTGCTAGGACCAGAAATGGCATGTGATTCAACTCCGTTTATGAAGGGGAAATCAACTCTTGCTTGCCTTACAAGAAACACACTATGCTTTTGAGAAAGCAGCACTCTTCTACTCTACTCTGTTTCCTATATAGCCTGAACAGTCAGCTTGCTCAGAACCAAAGAACTGTGCTTCCTACACTCACTGGCCATATCTAGTTCCACCCTGCTTAGGAAACTGAAAAGAACAGTCTCTTGTCTTGCATCCAATACACTGTACTTGCTGGGAACAGACGCGAGTGCTATTTGCACTGGGTATGGCCAATTGAGCACAATAGTGACTCTCCTTACCAGAAAACAACTCTTGCTGCTAGGACCAGAAACTGCATGTGATTCAACTCCGTTCATGAAAGGGAATTCAACTCTAGCTCCATTTGCACTGGATAAGCACAATATTGACTCTCCTTACCAGAAAACAACTTTTGCTGCTAGGACCAGAAACTGCATGTGATTCAACTCCGTTTATGAAAGGGAAATCAAGTCTAGCTCACCTTACAAGAAACACACTCTGCTTTAGAGAAAGCAGCACTCTTCTACTCTACTGTGTTTCCTATATAGCCAGAACTGTCAGCTTGCTCAGAACTAAAGAACTGTGCTTCCTACACACAAGGGCAATATCTAATTCAACTCTGCTTAGGAAACTAACAAGAACAGTAGTTTCTCCTGCGTCCAATACACTGCATTTGCTGGGAACAGACGCGAGTGCTATTTGCAATGTGTATGGCCAATTGAGCACAATAGTGAATCTCCTTACCAGAAAACAACTCTTGCTGCTAGGTCCAGAAACTGCATGTTATTCAACTCCGTTTATGAAAGGAAAATCAACTCTGGCTCGCCTTACAAGAAAAACACTCTGCTTTTGAAAAAGCAGCACTCTTCTACTCTACTGTGTTTCCTATAGAGCCAGAACAGTCAGCTTGCTCAGAACCAAAGAACTGTGCTTCCTACACACAATGGCCATAACTAGTTGAACTCTGCTTAGGAAACTGACAAGAACAGTAGTTTCTCTTGCGTCCAATACAATGCACTTGCTGGGTACAGACGCGAGTGCTATTTGCACTGTGTATGGCCAAATGAGCACAATAGTGAATCTCCTTACACGAAAACAACTCTTGGTGCTAGGACCAGAAACTGCATGTGATTCAACTCCGTTTATGAAAGGAAATTCAACTCTAGCTTGCCTTACAAGAAACACACTCTGCTTTTGAGAAAGCAGCACTCTTCTACTCTACTGTGTTTCCTATAGAGCCAGAACAGTCAGCTTGCTCAGAACTAAAGAACTGTGCTTCCTCCACACAAGGGCCATATCTAATTCAACTCTGCTTAGGAAACTGACAAGAACAGTAGTTTCTCTTGCGTCCAATACACTGCATTTGCTGGGAACAGACGCGAGTGCTATTTGCACTGTGTATGGCCAATTGAGCACAATAGTGAATCTCCTTACCAGAAAACAACTCTTGCTGCTAGGACCACAAACTGCATGTGATTCAACTCCGTTTATGAAAGGGAATTAAACTCTGGCTCGCCTTACAAGAAACACACTCTGCTTTTGAGAAAGCAGCACTCTACTACTCTACTGTGTTTCCTAAAGAGCCAGAACAGTCAGCTTGCATAGAACCAAAGAACTGTGCTTCCTACACACAATGGCCATAACTAGTTACACTCCGCTTAGGAAACTGACAAGAACAGTAGTTTCTCTTGCGTCCAATACACTGTACTTTCTGAGAACAGAAGCGAGTGCTATTTGAACTGTGTATGGCCAAATGAGCACAATAGTGAATCTCCTTACCAGAAAACAACTCTTGCTACTAGGACCAGAAACTGCATGTGATTCAACTCCGTGGAATTCAACTCTAGCTTGAATTACAAGAAACACACTCTGCTTTTGAGAAAGCAGCACTCTTCTACTCTACTGTGTTTCCTATATAGCCAGAACAGTCAGCTTGCTCAGAACTAAAGAACTGTGCTTCCTACACACAAGGGCCATATCTAATTCAACTCTGCTTAGGAAACTGACAAGAACAGTAGTTTCTCTTGCGTCCAATACACTGCATTTGCTGGGATAAGACGCGAGTGCTATTTGCACTGTGTAAGGCCATTTGATCACAATAGTGAATCTCCTTACCAGAAAACAACTTTTGCTGCTAGGACCAGAAACTGCATGTGATTCAACTCCGTTTATGAAAGGGAAATCAACTCTTGCTCGCCTTACAAGAAACACACTATGCTTTTGAGAAAGCAGCACTCTTCTACTCTACTCTGTTTCCTATATAGCCTGAACAGTCAGCTTGCTCAGAACCAAAGAACTGTGCTTCCTACACTCACTGGCCATATCTAGTTCCACTCTGCTTAGGAAACTGAAAAGAACAGTCTCTTGTCTTGCATCTAATACACTGCACTTGCTGGGAACAGACGCGAGTGCTATTTGCACTGGGTATGGCCAATTGAGCACAATAGTGAGTCTCCTTACCAGAAAACAACTCTTGCTGCTAGGAACAGAAACTGCATGTGATTCAACTCCGTTTATGAAAGGGAATTCAACTCTAGCTCTATTTGCAGTGGATAAGCACAATAGTGACTCTCCTTACCAGAAAACAACTTTTGCTGCTAGGACCAGAAACTGCATGTGATTCAACTCCGTTTATGAAAGGGAATTCAACTCTAGCTCTCCTTACAAGAAACACACTCTGCTTTAGAGAAAGCAGCACTCTTCTACTCTACTGTGTTTCCTATATAGCCAGAACTGTCAGCTTGCTCAGAACTAAAGAACTGTGCTTCCTCCACACAAGGGCCATATCTAATTCAACTCTGCTTAGGAAACTGACAAGAACAGTAGTTTCTCTTGCGTCCAATACACTGCATTTGCTGGGATAAGACGCGAGTGCTATTTGCACTGGGTATGGCCAATTGAGCACAATAGTGACTCTCCTTACCAGAAAACAACTCTTGCTGCTAGGACCAGAAACTGCATGTGATTCAACTCCGTTTATGAAAGGGAATTGAACTCTAGCTCTATTTGCACTGGATTAGCACAATAGTGACTCTCCTTACCAGAAAACAACTTTTGCTGGTAGGACCACAAACTGCATGTGATTCAACTCCGTTTATGAAAGGGAAATCAACTCTAGCTCTCCTTACAAGAAACACACTCTGCTTTAGAGAAAGCAGCACTCTTCTACTCTACTGTGTTTCCTATATAGCCAGAACTGTCAGCTTGCTCAGAACTAAAGAACTGTGCTTCCTACACACAAGGGCCCTATCTAATTCAACTCTGCTTAGGAAACTGACAAGAACAGTAGTTTCTCTTGCGTCCACTACACTACATTTGCTGGGAACAGACGCGAGTGCTATTTGCACTGTGTATGGCCAAATGAGCACAATAGTGAATCTCCTTACCAGAAAACAAGTCTTGCTGCTAGGACCACAAACTGCATGTGATTCAACTCCGTTTATGAAAGGGAATTCAACTCTAGCTCACCTTACAAGAAACACACTCTGCTTTTGAGAAAGCAGCACTCTTCTACTCTACTCTGTTTCCTATATAGCCAGAACAGTCAGCTTGCTCGGAACCACAGAACTGTGCTTCCTACACTCACGGGCCATATCTAGTTCAACTCTGCTTAGGAAACTGAAAAGAACAGTCTCTTCTCTTGCGTCCAATACACTGCACTTGCTGGGAACAGACGCGAGTGCTATTTGCACTGTGTATGGCCAAATGAGCACAATAGTGAATCTCCTTACCAGAAAACAACTCTTGCTACTAGGTCCAGAAACTGCATGTGATTCAACTCCGTGGAATTCAACTCTAGCTTCCCTTAAAAGAAACACACTCTGCTTTTGAGAAAGCAGCACTCTTCTACTCTACTGTTTTTCCTATAGAGCCAGAACAGTCAGCTTGCTCAGAACCAAAGAACTGTGCTTCCTACACACAATGGCCATAAGTAGTTCAACTCTGCTTAGGAAACTGACAAGAACAGTAGTTTCTCTTGCGTCCAATACAATGCACGTGCTGGGTACAGACGCGAGTGCTATTCGCACTGTGTATGGCCAAATAAGCACAATAGTGACTCTCCTCACCAGAAAACAACTCTTGGTACTAGGACCAGAAACTGCATGTGATTCATTTCCGTTTATGAAAGGGAATTCAACTCTAGCTTGCCTTACAAGAAACACACTCTGCTTTTGAGAAAGCAGCACTCTTCTACTCTACTGTGTTTCCTATATAGCCAGAACAGTCAGCTTGCTCAGAACTAAAGAACTGTGCTTCCTACACACAAGGGCCATATCTAATTCAACTCTGCTTAGGAAACTGACAAGAACAGTAGTTTCTCTTGCATCCAATACACTGCATTTGCTGGGATAAGACGCGAGTGCTATTTGCACTGTGTAAGGCCAATTGAGCACAATAGTGAATCTCCTTACCAGAAAACAACTTTTGCTGCTAGGACCAGAAACTACATGTGATTCAATTCCGTTTATAAAAGGGAAATCAACTCTAGCTCGCCTTACAAGAAACACACTCTGCTTTAGAGAAAGCAGCACTCTTCTACTCTACTGTGTATCCTATATAGCCAGTACTGTCAGCTTGCTCAGAACTAAAGAACTGTGCTTCCTACACACAAGGGCAATATCTAATTCAACTCTGCTTAGGAAACTGACAAGAACTGTAGTTTCTCTTGCGTCCAATACACTGCATTTGCTGGGAACAGACGCGAGTGCTATTTGCAAAGTGTATGGCCAATTGAGCACAATAGTGAATCTCCTTACCAGAAAACAACTCTTGCTGCTAGGACCAGAAATTGCATGTGATTCAACTCCGTTTATGAAAGGGAATTAAACTCTGGCTCGCCTTACAAGAAACACACTCTGCTGTTGAGAAAGCAGCACTCTACTACTCTACTGTGTTTCCTAAATAGCCAGAACAGTCAGCTTGCTTAGAACCAAAGAACTGTGCTTCCTACACACAATGGCCATAACTAGTTACACTCCGCTTAGGAAACTGACAAGAACAGTAGTTTCTCTTGCGTCCAATACACTGTACTTTCTGAGAACAGAAGCGAGTGCTATTTGCACTGTGTATGGCCAATTGAGCACAAGAGTGAATCTCCTTACCAGAAAACAACTCTTGCTACTAGGACCAGAAACTGCATGTGATTCAACTCCGTGGAATTCAACTCTAGCTAGCCTTAAAAGAAACACACTCTGCTTTTGAGAAAGAAGCACTCTTCTACTCTACTCTGTTTCCTATATAGCGAGAACAGTCAGCTTGCTCAGAAGTAAAGAACTGTGCTTCCTACACACAAGGGCAATATCTAATTCAACTCTGCTTAGGAAACTGACAAGAACAGTAGTTTCTCTTGCGTCCAATACACTGCATTTGCTGGAATAAGACGCGAGTGCTATTTGCACTGTGTAAGGCCAATTGAGCACAATAGTGAATCTCCTTACCAGAAAACAACTTTTGCTGCTAGGACCAGAAACTGCATGTGATTCAACTCCGTTTATGAAAGGGAAATCAAGTCTAGCTCGCCTTACAAAAAACACTCTCTGCTTTAGAGAAAGCAGCACTTTTCTACTCTACTGTGTTTCCTATAGAGCCAGAACAGTCAGCTTGCTCAGAACTAAATAACTGTGCTTCCTACACACAAGGGCCATATCTCATTCAACTCTGCTTAGGAAACTGACAAGAAGAGTAGTTTCTCTTGCGTCCAATACACTGCATTTGCTGGGATAAGACGCGAGTGCTATTTGCACTGGGTATGGCCAATTGAGCACAATAGTGACTCTCCTTACCAGAAAACAACTCTTGCTGCTAGGACCAGAAACTGCATGTGATTCAACTCCATTTATGAAAGGGAATTGAACTCTAGCTCTATTTGCACTGGATAAGCACAATAGTGACTCTCCTTACCAGAAAACAACTTTTGCTGCTAGGACCACAAACTGCATGGGATTCAACTCCGTTTATGAAAGGGAAATCAACTCTAGCTCTCCTTACAAGAAACACACTCTGCTTTAGAGAAAGCAGCACTCTTCTACTCTACTGTGTTTCCTATATAGCCAGAACTGTCAGCTTGCTCAGAACTAAAGAACTGTGCTTCCTACACACAAGGGCCATATCTAATTCAACTCTGCTTAGGAAACTGACAAGAACAGTAGTTTCTCTTGCGTCCAATACACTGCATATGCTGGGAACAGACGCGAGTGCTATTTGCACTGTGTATGGCCAAATGAGCACAATAGTGAATCTCCTTACCAGAAAACAACTCTTGCTGCTAGAACCACAAACTGCATGTGATTCAACTCCGTTTATGAAAGGGAATTCAACTCTAGCTCACCTTACAAGAAACGCGCTCTGCTTTTGAGAAAGCAGCACTCTTCTACTCTACTCTGTTTCCTATATAGCCAGAACAGTCAGCTTGCTCAGAACCAAAGAACTGTGCTTCCTACACTCACGGGCCTTATCTAGTTCAACTCTGCTTAGGAAACTGAAAAGAACAGTCTCTTGTCTTGCGAACAATACACTGCACTTGCTGGGAACAGACGCGAGTGCTATTAGCACTGGGTATGGCCAATTGAGCACAATAGTGACTCTCCTTACCAGAAAACAACTCTTGCTGCTAGGACCAGAAACTGCATGTGATTCAACTCCGTTTATGAAAGGGAATTCAACTCCAGCTTGCCTTACAAGAAACACACTCTGCTTTAGAGAAAGCAGCACTCTTCTACTCTACTGTGTTTCCTATATAGCCAGAACAGTCAGCTTGCTCAGAACTAAAGAACTGTGCTTCCTACACACAAGGGCCATATCTAATTCAACTCTGCTTAGGAAACTGACAAGAACATTAGTTTCTCTTCCGTCCAATACACTGCATTTGCTGGGATAAGACGCGAGTGCTATTTGCACTGTGTAAGGCCAATTGAGCACAATAGTGAATCTCCTTACCAGAAAACAACTCTTGCTACTAGGACCAGAAACTGCATGTGATTCAACTCCGAGGAATTCAACTCTAGCTTCCCTTAAAAGAAACACACTCTGCTTTTGAGAAAGCAGCACTCTTCTTCTCTACTGTGTTTCCTATGGAGCCAGAACAGTCAGCTTGCTCAGAACCAAAGAACTGTGCTTCCTACACAAAAGCCCATATCTAATTCCACTCTGCTTAGGAAACTGACAAGAAGAGTAGTTTCTCTTGCGTCCAATACACTGCATTTGCTGGGATAAGACGCTAGTGCTATTTGAACTGTGTAAGGCCAATTGAGCACAATAGTGAATCTCCTTACCAGAAAACAACTCTTGCTGCTAGGACCAGAAATTGCATGTGATTCAATTCCGTTTATGAAAGGGAATTCAACTCTAGCTCTATTTGCACTGGATAAGCACAATAGTGACTCTCCTTACCAGAAAACAACTTTTGCTGCTAGGACCAGAAACTCCATGTGCTTCAACTCCGTTTATGAAAGGGAAATCAACTCTAGCTCGCCTTACAAGAAACACACTCTGCTTTAGAGAAAGCAGCACTCTTCTACTCTACTGTGTTTCCTATATAGCCAGAACAGTCAGCTTGCTCAGAACTAAAGAACTGTGCTTCCTACACACAAGGGCCATATCTAATTCAACTCTGCTTAGGAAACTGACAAGAACATTAGTTTCTCTTCCGTCCAATACACTGCATTTGCTGGGATAAGACGCGAGTGCTATTTGCACTGTGTAAGGCCAATAGAGCAAAATAGTGAATCTCCTTACCAGAAAACTCCTCTTGCTGCTAGGACCAGAAATTGCATGTGATTCAACTCCGTTTATGATAGGGAAATCAACTCTAGCTCGCCTTACAAGAAACACACTATGCTTTTGAGAAAGCAGCACTCTTCTACTCTACTCTGTTTCCTATATAGCCTGAACAGTCAGCTTGCTCAGAACCAAAGAACTGTGCTTCCTACACTCACTGGCCATATCTAGTTCAACTCTGCTTAGGAAACGGAAAAGAACAGTCTCTTGTCTTGTGTCCAATACAGTGCACTTGCTGGGTACAGACGCAAGTGCTATTTGCACTGGGTATGGCCAATTGAGCACAATAGTGACTCTCCTTACCAGAAAACAACTCTTGCTGCTAGGACCAGAAACTGCATGTGATTCAACTCTGTTCATGAAAGGGAATTCAACTCTAGCTGTATTTGCACTGGATAAGCACAATAGTGACTCTCCCTAACAGAAAACAACTTTTGCTGCTAGGACCTCAAATTGCATGTGATTCAACTCCGTTTATGAAAGGGAAATCAACTCTAGCTCGCCTTACAAGAAACACACTCTGCTTTAGAGAAAGCAGCACTCTACTACTCTACTGTGTTTCCTATATAGCCAGAACTGTCAGCTTGCTCAGAACTAAAGAACTGTGCTTCCTACACACAAGGGCCATATCTAATTCAACTCTGCTTAGGAAACTGACAAGAACAGTAGTTTCTCTTGCGTCCAATACACTGCATTTGCTGGGAACAGACGCGAGTGCTATTTGCACTGTGTATGGCCAATTGAGCACAATAGTGAATCTCCTTACCAGAAAACAACTCTTGCTGCTAGGGCTACAAACTGCATGTGATTCAACTCCGTTTATGAAAGGAATTCAACTCTAGCTTGCCTTACAAGAAACGCACTCTGCTTTTGAGAAAGAAGCATTCATCTACTCTACTCTGTTTCCTATATAGCGAGAACAGTCAGCTTGCTCAGAACTAAAGAACTGTGCTTCCTACACACAAGGGCAATATCTAATTCAACTCTGCTTAGGAAACTGACAAGAACAGTAGTTTCTCTTGCGTCCAATACACTGCATTTGCTGGAATAAGACGCGAGTGCTATTTGCACTGTGTAAGGCCAATTGAGCACAATAGTGAATCTCCTTACCAGAAAACAACTTTTGCTGCTAGGACCAGATACTGCATGTGATTCAACTCCGTTTATGAAAGGGAAATAAAGTCTAGCTCGCCTTACAAAAAACACTCTCTGCTTTAGAGAAAGCAGCACTCTTCTACTCTACTCTGTTTCCTATATAGCCAGAACAGTCAGCTTGCTCAGAACCAAAGAACTGTGCTTCCTACACTCACGGGCCATATCTAGCTCAACTCTGCTTAGGAAACTGAAAAGAACAGTCTCTTGTCTTGCGTCCAATACACTGCACTTGCTGGGAACAGACGCGAGTGCTATTAGCACTGGGTATGGCCAATTGAGCACAATAGTGACTCTCCTTACCAGAAAACAACTCTTGCTGCTAGGACCAGAAACTGCATGTGATTCAACTCCGTTTATGAAAGGGAATTCAACTCTAGCTTGCCTTACAAGAAACACACTCTCCTTTAGAGAAAGCAGCACTCTTCTACTCTACTGTGTTTCCTATATAGCCAGAACAGTCAGCTTGCTCAGAACTAAAGAACTGTGCTTCCTACACACAAGGGCCATATCTAATTCAACTCTGCTTAGGAAACTGACAAGAACAGTAGTTTCTCTTCCGTCCAATACACTGCATTTGCTGGGATAAGACGAGATTGCTATTTGCACTGTGTAAGGCCAATTGAGCACAATAGTGAATCTCCTTACCAGAAAACAACTCTTGCTACTAGGACCAGAAACTGCATGTGATTCAACTCCGTGGAATTCAACTCTAGCTTCCCTTAAAAGAAACACACTCTGCTTTTGAGAAAGCAGCACTCTTCTTCTCTACTGTGTTTCCTATGGAGCCAGAACAGTCAGCTTGCTCAGAACCAAAGAACTGTGCTTCCTACACAAAAGCTCCATATCTAATTCAACTCTGCTTAGGAAACTGACAAGAAGAGTAGTTTCTCTTGCGTCCAATACACTGCATTTGCTGGGATAAGACGCTAGTGCTATTTGAACTGTGTAAGGCCATTTGAGCACAATAGTGAATCTCCTTACCAGAAAACAACTCTTGCTGCTAGGACCAGAAATTGCATGTGATTCAACTCCGTTTATGAAAGGGAATTGAACTCTAGCTCTATTTGCACTGGATAAGCACAATAGTGACTCTCCTTACCAGAAAACAACTTTTGCTGCTAGGACCAGAAACTCCATGTGCTTCAACTCCGTTTATGAAAGGGAAATCAACTCTAGCTCGCCTTACAAGAAACACACTCTGCTTTAGAGAAAGCAGCACTCTTCTACTCTACTGTGTTTCCTATATAGCCAGAACTGTCAGCTTGCTCAGCACTAAAGAACTGTGCTTCCTACACACAAGGGCCATATCTAATTCAACTCTGCTTAGGAAACTGACAAGAACAGTAGTTTCTCTTGCGTCCAATACACTGCATTTGCTGGGATAAGACGCGAGTGCTATTTGCACTGTGTATGGCCAGTTGAGCACAATAGTGAATCTCCTTACCAGAAAACAACACTTGCTGCTAGGACCACAAACTGCTTGTGATTCAACTCCCTTTATGAAACTGAATTAAACTCTGGCTCGCCTTACAAGAAACACACTCTGCTTTTGAGAAAGCAGCACTCTTCTACTCTACTCTGTTTCCTATATAGCCAGAACAGTCAGCTTGCTCAGAACCAAAGAACTGTGCTTCCTACACACAAGGCCATAACTAGTTACACTCCGCTTAGGAAACCGACAAGAAGAGTAGTTTCTCTTGCGTCCAATACAATGCACTTGCTGGTAACAGACGCGAGTGCTATTTGCACTGTGTATGGCCAAATGAGCACAATAGTGAATCTCCTTACAAGAAAACAACTCTTGCTACTAGGACCAGAAACTGCATGTGATTCAACTCCATTTATGAAAGGGAAATCAACTCTAGCTCGCCTTACAATTAACACACTATGCTTTTGAGAAAGCAGCACTCTTCTACTCTACTCTATTTCCTATATAACCTGAACAGTCAGCTTTCTCAGAACCAAAGAACTGTGCTTCCTACACTCACTGGCCATATCTAGTTCAACTCTGCTTAGGAAACTGAAAAGAACAGTCTCTTGTCTTGCATCCAATGCACTGCACTTGCTGGGAACAGACGCGAGTGCTATTTGCACTGGGTATGGCCAATTGAGCACAATAGTGACTCTCCTTACCAGAAAACAACTCTTGCTGCTAGGACCAGAAACTGCATGTGATTCAACTCCGTTTATGAAAGGGAATTGAACTCTAGCTCTATTTGCACTGGATAAGCACAATAGTGACTCTCCTTACCAGAAAACAACTTTTGCTGCTAGGACCAGGAACTGCATGTGATACAACTCCGTTTATGAAAGGGAAATCAACTCTAGCTCGCCTTACAAGAAACACACTCTGCTTTAGAGAAAGCAGCACTCTTCTACTCTACTGTGTTTCCTATATAGCCAGAACTGTCAGCTTGCTCAGAACTAAAGAACTGTGCTTCCTACACACAAGGGCCATATCTAATTCAACTCTGCTTAGGAAACTGACAAGAACAGTAGTTTCTCTTGCGTCCAATGCACTGCATTTGCTGGGAACAGACGCGAGTGCTATTTGCACTGTGTATGGCCAATTGAGCACAATAGTGAATCTCCATACCCGAAAACAAGTCTTGCTGCTAGGACCACAAACTGCATGTGATTCAACTCCGTTTATGAAAGGGAATTCAACTCTAGCTCGCCTTACAAGTAAAACACTCTGCTTTTGAGAAAGAAGCACTCTTCTACTCTACTCTGTTTCCTATATAGCCAGAACAGTCAGCTTGCTCAGACCTAAAGAACTGTGCTTCCTACACAGAAGGGCAATATCTAATTCAACTCTGCTTAGGAAACTGACAAGAACAGTAGTTTCTCTTGCGTCCAATACACTGCATTTGCTGGGAACAGACGCGAGTGCTATTTGCAATGTGCATGGCCAATTTAGCACAATAGTGAATCTCCTTACCAGAAAACAACTCTTGCTGCTAGGACCAGAAACTTCATGTGATTCAACTCCGTTTAGGAAAGGGAAATCAACTCTGGATCGCCTTACAAGAAAAACACTCTGCTTTTGAGAAAGCAGCACTCTTCTACTCTACTGTGTTTCCTATAGAGCCAGAACAGTCAGCTTGCTCAGAACCAAAGAACTGTGCTTCCTACACACAATGGCCATAACTAGTTCAACTCTGCTTAGGAAACTGACAAGAAAAGTATTTCTCTTGCGTCCAATACAATGCACTTGCTGGGTACAGACGCGAGTGCTATTTGCACTGTGTATGGCCAAATGAGCACAATAGTGACTCTCCTTACCCGAAAACAACTCCTGGTGCTAGGACCAGAAACTGCATGTGATTCAACTCCGTTTATGAAAGTTAATTCAACTCTAGCTTGCCTTAAAAGAAACACACTCTGCTTTTGAGAAAGCAGCACTCTTCTACTCTACTGTGTTTCCTATATAGCCAGAACAGTCAGCTTGCTCAGAACTAAAGAACTGTGCTTCCTACACACAAGGGCCATATCTAATTCAACTCTGCTTACGAAACTGACAAGAAAAGTAGTTTCACTTGCGTCCAATACACTGCATTTGCTGGGATAAGACGCGAGTGCTATTTCCACTGGGTATGGCCAATTGAGCACAATAGTGACTCTCCATACCAGAAAACAACTCTTGATGCTAGGACAAGAAATTGCATGTGATTCAACTCCGTTTATGAAAGGGAATTGAACTCTAGCTCTATTTTCACTGGATAAGCACAATAGTGATTCTCCTTACCAGAAAACAACTTTTGCTGCTAGGACCACAAACTGCATGCGATTCAACTCCGTTTATGAAAGGGAAATCAACTCTAGCTCGCCTTACAAGAAACACACTATGATTTTGAGAAAGCAGCACTCTTCTACTCTACTCTATTTCCTATATAGCCTGAACAGTCAGCTTGCTCAGAACCAAAGAACTGTGCTTTCTACACTCACTGGCCATATCTAGTTCAACTCTGCTTAGGAAACTGAAAAGAACAGTCTCTTGTCTTGCGTCCAATACACTGCACTTGCTGGGAACAGACGCGAGTGCTATTTGCACTGTGTATGGCCAATTGAGCACAATAGTGAATCTCCTTACCAGAAAACAACTCTTGCTGCTAGGACCACAAACTGCTTGTGATTCAACTCCCTTTATGAAAGTGAATTAAACTCTGGCTCGCCTTACAAGAAACACACTCTGCTTTTGAGAAAGCAGCACTCTTCTACTCTACTCTGTTTCCTATATAGCCAGAACAGTCAGCTTGCTCAGAACCAAAGAACTGTGCTTCCTACACACAATGGCCATAACTAGTTACACTCCGCTTAGGAAACTGACAAGAAGAGTAGTTTCTCTTGCGTCCAATAAAATGCACTTGCTGGGAACAGACGCGAGTGCTATTTGCACTGTGTATGGCCAAATGAGCACAATAGTGAATTTCCTTACCAGAAAACAACTCTTGCTACTAGGACCAGAAACTGCATGGGATTCAACTCCGTTTATGAAAGGGAAATCAACTCTAGCTCGCCTTACAATTAACACACTATGCTTTTGAGAAAGCAGCACTCTTCTACTCTACTCTATTTCCTATATAGCCTGAACAGTCAGCTTGCTCAGAACCAAAGAACTGTGCTTCCTACACTCACTGGCCATATCTAGTTCAACTCTGCTTAGGAAACTGAAAAGAACAGTCTCTTGTCTTGCATCCAATACACTGCACTTGCTGGGAACAGACGCGAGTGCTTTGCACTGGGTATGGCCATTTGAGCACAATAGTGACTCTCCTTACCAGAAAACAACTCTTGCTGCTAGGACCAGAAACTGCATGTGATTCAACTCCGTTTATGAAAGGGAATTCAACTCTAGCTCTATCTGCACTGGATAAGCACAATAGTGACTCTCCTTACCAGAAAACCAATTTGCTGCTAGGACCAGAAACTGCATGTGATTCAACTCCGTTTATGAAAGGGAAATCAACTCTAGCTCGCCTTACAAGAAACACACTCTCCTTTAGAGAAAGCAGCACTCTTCTACTCTACTGTGTTTCCTATATAGCCAGAACTGTCACCTTGCTCAGAACTAAAGAACTGTGCTTCCTACACACAAGGGCCATATCTAATTCAACTCTGCTTAGGAAACTGACAAGTACAGTAGTTTCTCTTGCGTCCAATGCTCTGCATTTACTGGGAACAGACGCGAGTGCTATTTGCACTGTGTATGGCCAATTGAGCACAATAGTGAATCTCCATACCAGAAAACAAGTCTTGCTGCTAGGACCACAAACTGCATGTGATTCAACTCCGTTTATGAAAGGGAATTCAACTCTAGCTCGCCTTACAAGAAAAACACTCTGCTTTTGAGAAAGAAGCACTCTTCTACTCTACTCTGTTTCCTATATAGCCAGAACAGTCAGCTTGCTCAGCACTAAAGAACTGTGCTTCCTACACAGAAGGGCCATATCTAATTCAACTCTGCTTAGGAAACTGACAAGAACAGTAGTTTCTCTTGCGTCCAATACACTGCACTTGCTGGGAACAGACGCGAGTGCTATTAGCACTGGGTATGGCCAATTGAGCACAATAGTGACTCTCCTTACCAGAAAACAACTCTTGCTGCTAGGACCAGAAACTGCATGTGATTCAACTCCGTTTATGAAAGGGAATTGAACTCTAGCTCTATTTGCACTGGATAAGCACAATAGTGATTCTCCTTACCAGACAACAACTTTTGTTGCTAGGACCAGAATCTGCATGTGATTAAACTCCGTTTATGAAAGGGAAATCAACTCTAGCTCGCCTTACAAGAAACACACTCTGCTTTAGAGAAAGCAGCACTCTTCTACTCTACTGTGTTTCCTATATAGCCAGAACTGTCAGCTTGCTCAGAACTAAAGAACTGTGCTTCCTACACACAAGGGCCATATCTAATTCAACTCTGCTTAGGAAACTGACAAGAACAGTAGTTTCTCTTGCGTCCAATACACTGCATTTGCTGGGAACAGACGCGAGTGCTATTTGCACTGTGTATGGCCAATTGAGCACAATAGTGAATCTCCTTACCAGAAAACAACTCTTGCTGCTAGGACCACAAACTGCATGTGATTCAACTCCGTTTATGAAAGGGAATTCAACTCTAGCTCGCCTTACAAGAAACACACTCTGCTTTTGAGAAAGCAGCACTCTACTACTCTACTGTGTTTCCTAAAGAGCCAGAACAGTCAGCTTGCTTAGAACCAAAGAACTGTGCTTCCTACACACAATGGCCATAACCTGTTACACTCCGCTTAGGAAACTGACAAGAACAGTAGTTTCTCTTGCGTCCAATACACTGTACTTTCTGAGAACAGAAGCGAGTGCTACTTGCACTGTGTATGGCCAAATGAGCACAATCGTGAATCTCCTTACCAGAAAACAACTCTTGCTACTAGGACCAGAAACTGCATGTGATTCAACTCCGTGGAATTCAACTCTACCTTGCCTTAAAATAAACACACTCTGCTTTTGAGAAAGCAGCACTCTTCTACTCTACTCTGTTTCCTATATAGCCAGAACATTCAGCTTGCTCAGAACCAAAGAACTGTGCTTCCTCCACTCACTGGCCATATCTAGTTCAACTCTGCTTAGGAAACTGAAAAGAACAGTCTCTTGTCTTGCGTCCAATACACTGCACTTGCTGGGACCAGACGCGAGTGCTATTTGCACTGTGTATGGCCAATTGAGCACAATAGTGAATCTCCTTACCAGAAAACAACTCTTGCTGCTAGGACCACAAACTGCTTGTGATTCAACTCCCTTTATGAAAGTGAATTAAACTCTGGCTCGCCTTACAAGAAACACACTCTGCTTTTGAGAAAGCAGCACTCTTCTACTCTACTCTGTTTCCTATATAGCCAGAACAGTCAGCTTGCTCAGAACTAAAGAACTGTGCTTCCTACACACAAGGGCCATATCTAATTCAACTCTGCTTAGGAAACTGACAAGAACAGTAGTTTCTCTTGCGTCCAATACACTGCATTTGCTGGGATAAGACGCGAGTGCTATTTGCACTGGGTATGGCCAATTGAGCACAATAGTGACTCTCCTTACCAGAAAACAACTCTTGCTGCTAGGACCAGAAACTGCATGTGATTCAACTCCGTTTATGAAAGGGAATTGAACTCTAGCTCTATTTGCACTGGATAAGCACAATAGTGACTCTCCTTACCAGAAAACAACTTTTGCTGCTAGGACCACAAACTGCATGTGATTCAACTCCGTTTATGAAAGGGAAATCAACTCTAGCTCGCCTTACAAGAAACACACTCTGCTTTAGAGAAAGCAGCACTCTTCTACTCTACTGTGTTTCCTATATAGCCAGAACTGTCAGCTTGCTCAGAACTAAAGAACTGTGCTTCCTACACACAAGGGCCATATCTAATTCAACTCTGCTTAGGAAACTGACAAGAACAGTAGTTTCTCTTGCGTCCAATACACTGCATTTGCTGGGAACAGACGCGAGTGCTATTTGCACTGTGTATGGCCAATTGAGCACAATAGTGAGTCTCCTTACCAGAAAACAAGTCTTGCTGCTAGGACCACAAACTGCATGTGATTCAACTCCGTTTATGAAAGGGAATTAAACTCTAGCTCACCTTACAAGAAACACACTCTGCTTTTGAGAAAGCAGCACTCTTCT
Source organism: Peromyscus californicus insignis (assembly GCF_007827085.1). Lineage (NCBI taxonomy): Eukaryota > Metazoa > Chordata > Mammalia > Rodentia > Cricetidae > Peromyscus > Peromyscus californicus. The sequence continues at coordinate 204,807 of NW_026294565.1, read as the reverse complement.
ACTCTACTCTGTTTCCTATATAGCCAGAACAGTCAGCTTGCTCAGAACCAAAGAACTGTGCTTCCGACACACAAGGGCCATAACTAGTTACACTCCGCTTAGGAAACTGACAAGAACAGTAGTTTCTCTTGCGTCCAATACACTGTACTTTCTGAGAACAGAAGCGAGTGCTATTTGCACTGTGTATGGCCAAATGAGCACAATAGTGAATCTCCTTACCAGAAAACAACTATTGGTACTAGGACCAGAAACTGCATGTGATTCAACTCCGTGGAATTCAACTCTACCTTGCCTTAAAAGAAACACACTCTGCTTTTGAGAAAGCAGCACTCTTCTACTCTACTGTGTTTCCTATATAGCCAGAACAGTCAGCTTGCTCAGAACTAAAGAACTGTGCTTTCTACACACAAGGGCCATATCTAATTCAACTCTGCTTATAAAACTGACAAGAACAGTAGTTTCTCTTGCGTCCAATACACTGCATTTGCTGGGATAAGACGCGAGTGCTATTTGCACTATGTAAGGCCATTTGAGCATAATAGTGAATCTCCTTACCAGAAAACAACTTTTGCTGCTAGGACCAGCAACTGCATGAGATTCAACTCCGTTAATGAAAGGGAAATCAACTCTAGCTCGCCTTACAAGAAACACACTATGCTTTTGAGAAAGCAGCACTCTTCTACTCTACTCTATTTCCTATATAGCCTGAACAGTCAGCTTGCTCAGAACCAAAGAACTGTGCTTCCTACACTCACTGGCCATATCTAGTTCAACTCTGCTTAGGAAACTGAAAAGAACAGTCTCTTGTCTTGCGTCCAATACACTACACTTGCTGGGAACAGACGCGAGTGCTATTTGCACTGGGTATGGCCAATTGAGAACAATAGTGACTCTCCTTACCAGAAAACAACTCTTGCTGCTAGGACCAGAAACTGCATGTGATTCCACTCCGTTTATGAAAGGGAAATCTACTCTAGCTCACCTTACAAGAAACACACTCTGCTTTAAAGAAGCAGCACTTTTCTACTCTACTGTGTTTCCTATATAGCCAGAACAGTCAGCTTGCTCAGAACCAAAGAACTGTGCTTCCTACACACAATGGCCATAACTAGTTCAACTCTGCTTAGGAAACTGACAAGAACAGTAGTTTCTCTTGCGTCCAATACAATGCACTTGCTGGGTACAGACGCGAGTGCTTTTGCACTGTGTATGGCCAAATGAGCACAATAGTGACTCTCCTTACCCGAAAACAACTCTTGGTGCTAGGACCAGAAACTGCATGTGATTCAACTCTGTTTATGAAAGGGAATTCAACTCTAGCTTGCCTTACAAGAAACACACTCTGCTTTTGAGAAAGCAGCACTCTTATACTCTACTGTGTTTCCTATATAGCCAGAACAGTCAGCTTGCTCAGAACTAAAGAACTGTGCTTCCTACACACAAGGGCCATATCTAATTCAACTCTGCTTAGAAAACTGACAAGAACAGTAGTTTCTCTTGCGTCCAATACACTGCATTTGCTGGGATAAGACGCGAGTGCTATTTGCACTGTGTAAGACCAATGGAGCACAATAGTGACTCTCCTTACCAGAAAACAACTCTTGCTGCTAGGACCAGAACTGCATGTGATTCAACTCCGTGGAATTCAACTCTAGCTTCCCTTAAAAGAAACACACTCTGCTTTTGAGAAAGCAGCACTCTTCTACTCTACTGTGTTTCCTATAGAGCCAGAACAGTCACCTTGCTCAGAACCAAAGAACTGTGCTTCCTACACAAAAGCTCCATATCTAATTCAACTCTGCTTAGGAAACTGACAAGAACAGTAGTTTCTCTTGCGTCCAATACAATGCATTTGCTGGGATAAGACGCGAGTGCTATTTGCACTGTGTAAGGCCAATAGAGCACAATAGTGAATCTCCTTACCAGAAAACAACTCTTGCTGCTAGGACCAGAAATTGCATGTGATTCAACTCCGTTTATGAAAGGGAAATCAACTCTAGCTCGCCTTAAAAGAAACACACTATGCTTTTCAGAAAGCAGCACTCTTCTACTCTACTCTGTTTCCTGTATAGCCTGAACAGTCAGCTTGCTCAGAACCAAAGAACTGTGCTTCCTACACTCACTGGCCATATCTAGTTCAACTCTGCTTAGGAAACTGAAAAGAACAGTCTCTTGTCTTGCGTCCAATACACTGCACTGGCTGGGAACAGACGCGAGTGCTATTTGCACTGGGTATGGCCAATTGAGCACAATAGTGACTCTCCTTACCAGAAAACAACTCTTGCTGCTAGGACCAGAAACTGCATGTGATTCAACTCCGTTTATGAAAGGGAATTCAACTCTAGCTCTATTTGCACTGGATAAGCACAATAGTGACTCTCCTTACCAGAAAACAACTTTTGCTGCTAGGACCAGAAACTGCATGTGTTTCAACTCCTTTTATGAAAGGGAAATCAACTCTAGCTCGCCTTACAAGAAACACACTCTGCTTTAGAGAAAGCAGCACTCTTCTACTCTACTGTGCTTCCTATATAGCCAGAACTGTCAGCTTGCTCAGAACTAAAGAACTGTGCTTCCTACACACAAGGGCCATATCTAATTCAACTCTGCTTAGGGAACTGACAAGAACAGTAGTTTCTCTTGCTTCCAATACACTGCATTTGCTGGGAACAGACGCGAGTGCTATTTGCACTGTGTATGGCCAATTGAGCACAATAGTGAATCTCCTTACCAGAAAACAAGTCTTGCTGCTAGGAACACAAACTGCATGTGATTCAACTCCGTTTATGAAAGGGAATTCAACTCTAGCTCGCCTTACAAGAAACACACTGTGCTTTTGAGAAAGAAGCACTCTTCTACTCTACTCTGTTTCCTATATAGCCAGAACAGTCAGCTTGCTCAGAACTAAAGAACTGTGCTTCCTACACACAAGGGCAATATCTAATTCAACTCTGCTTAGGAAACTACAAGAACAGTAGTTTCTCTTGCGTCCAATACACTGCATTTGCTGGGATAAGACGCGAGTGCTATTTGCACTGTGTAAGGCCAATTGAGCACAATAGTGAATCTCCTTACCAGAAAACAACTTTTGCTGCTAGGACCAGAAACTGCATGTGATTCAACTCCGTTTATGAAAGGGAAATCAAGTCCAGCTCCCCTTACAATAAACACACTCTGCTTTAGAGAAAGCAGCACTCTTCTACTCTACTGTGTTTCCTATATAGCCAGAACTGTCAGCTTGCTCAGAACTAAAGAACTATGCTTCCTACACACAAGGGCAATATCTAATTCAACTCTGCTTCGGAAACTGACAAGAACAGTAGTTTCTCTTGGGTCCAATACACTGCATTTGCTGGGATAAGACGCGAGTGCTATTTGCACTGTGTAAGGCCAATGGAGCACAATAGTGACTCTCCTTACCAGAAAACAACTCTTGCTGCTAGGACCAGAACTGCATGTGATTCAACTCCGTGGAATTCAACTCTAGCTTCCCTTAAAAGAAACACACTCTGCTTTTGAGAAAGCAGCACTCTTCTACTCTGCTGTTTTTCCTATAGAGCCAGAACAGTCACCTTGCTCAGAACCAAAGAACTGTGCTTCCTACACAAAAGCTCCATATCTAATTCAACTCTGCTTAGGAAACTGACAAGAACAGTAGTTTCTCTTGCGTCCAATAGAATGCATTTGCTGGGATAAGACGCGAGTGCTATTTGCACTGTGTTTGGCCAATTGAGCAGAATAGTGAATCTCCTTACCAGAAAACAACTCTTGCTGCTAGGACCAGAAACTGCATGTGATTCAACTCCGTTCATGAAAGGGAAATCAACTCTGGCTCGCCTTACAAGAAAAACACTCTGCTTTTGAGAAAGCAGCACTCTTCTACTCTGCTGTGTTTCCTATAGAGCCAGAACAGTTAGCTTGCTCAGAACCAAAGAACTGTGCTTCCTACACACAATGGCCATAACTAGTTCAACTCTGCTTAGGAAACTGACAAGAACAGTAGTTTCTCTTGCGTCCAATACAATGCACTTGCTGGGTACAGACGCGAGTGCTATTTGCACTCTGTATGGCCAAATGAGCACAATAGTGACTCTCCTTACCCGAAAACAACTCTTGGTGCTAGGACCAGAAACTGCATGTGATTCAACTCCGTTTATGAAAGGGAATTCAACTCTAGCTTGCCTTACAAGAAACACACTCTGCTTTTGAGAAAGCAGCACTCTTCTACTCTACTGTGTTTCCTATATAGCCAGAACAGTCAGCTTGCTCAGAACTAAAGAACTGTGCTTTCTACACACAAGGGCCATATCTAATTCAACTCTGCTTAGGAAACTGACAAGAACAGTAGTTTCTCTTGCGTCCAATACAATGCAATTTCTGGGTACAGACGCGAGTGCTTTTGCACTGTGTATGGCCAAATGAGCACAATAGTGACTCTCCTTACCCGAAAACAACTCTTGGTGCTAGGACCAGAAACTGCATGTGATTCAACTCCGTTTATGAAAGGGAATTCAACTCTAGCTTGCCTTACAAGAAACACACTCTGCTTTTGAGAAAGCAGCACTCTTCTACTCTATGTGTTTCCTATATAGCCAGAACAGTCAGCTTGCTCAGAACCAAAGAACTGTGCTTCCTACACTCACTGGCCATATCTAGTTCAACTCTGCTTAGGAAACTGAAAAGAACAGTCTCTTGTCTTGCGTCCAATACACTGCACTGGCTGGGAACAGACACGAGTGCTATTTTCTTTGAGCACAATAGTGACTCTCCTTACCAGAAAACAACTCTTGCTGCTAGGACCAGAAACTGCATGTGATTCAACTCCGTTTATGAAAGGGAATTCAACTCTAGCTCTATTTACACTGGATAAGCACAATAGTGACTCTCCTTACCAGACAACAACTTTTGCTGCTAGGACCAGAAACTGCATGTGTTTCAACTCCTTTTATGAAAGGGAAATCAACTCTAGCTCGCCTTACAAGAAACACACTCTGCTTTAGAGAAAGCAGCACTCTTCTTCTATACTGTGTTTCCTATATAGCCAGAACTGTCAGCTTGCTCAGAACTAAAGAACTGTGCTTCCTACACACAAGGGCCATATGTAATTCAACTCTGCTTAGGAAACTGACAAGAACAGTAGTTTCTCTTGCGTCCAATACACTGCATTTGCTGGGAACAGACGCGAGTGCTATTTGCACTGTGTATGGCCAATTGAGCACAATAGTGAATCTCCTTACCAGAAAACAAGTCTTGCTGCTAGGACCACAAACTGCATGTGATTCAACTCCGTTTATGAAAGGGAATTCAACTCTAGCTCGCCTTACAAGAAACACACTCTGCTTTTGAGAAAGAAGCACTCTTCTACTCTACTCTGTTTCCTATATAGCCAGAACAGTCAGCTTGCTCAGAACTAAAGAACTGTGCTTCCTACACACAGGGCAATATCTAATTCAACTCTGCTTAGGAAACTGACAAGAATAGTAGTTTCTCTTGCGTCCAATACACTGCATTTGCTGGGATAAGACGCGAGTGCTATTTGCACTGTGTAAGGCCAATTGAGCACAATAGTGAATCTCCTTACCAGAAAACAACTTTTGCTGCTAGGACCAGAAACTGCATGTGATTCAACTCCGTTTATGAAAGGGAAATCAAGTCTAGCTCGCCTTACAATAAACACACTCTGCTTTAGAGAAAGCAGCACTCTTCTACTCTACTGTGTTTCCTATATAGCCAGAACTGTCAGCTTGCTCAGAACTAAAGAACTATGCTTCCTACACACAAGGGCAATATCTAATTCAACTCTGCTTCGGAAACTGACAAGAACAGTAGTTTCTCTTGGGTCCAATACACTGCATTTGCTGGGAACAGACGCGAGTGCTATTTGCAATGTGTATGGCCAATTGAGCAGAATAGTGAATCTCCTTACCAGAAAACAACTCTTGCTGCTAGGACCAGAAACTGCATGTGATTCAACTCCGTTCATGAAAGGGAAATCAACTCTGGCTCGCCTTACAAGAAAAACACTCTGCTTTTGAGAAAGCAGCACTCTTCTACTCTGCTGTGTTTCCTATAGAGCCAGAACAGTTAGCTTGCTCAGAACCAAAGAACTGTGCTTCCTACACACAATGGCCATAACTAGTTCAACTCTGCTTAGGAAACTGACAAGAACAGTAGTTTCTCTTGCGTCCAATACAATGCACTTGCTGGATAGAGACGCGAGTGCTATTTGCACTCTGTATGGCCAAATGAGCACAATAGTGAATCTCCTTACCAGAAAACAACTCTTGGTGCTAGGACCAGAAACTGTATGTGATTCAACTCCGTTTATGAAAGGGAATTCAACTCTAGCTTGCCTTACAAGAAACACACTCTGCTTTTGAGAAAGCAGCACTCTTCTACTCTACTGTGTTTCCTATATAGCCAGAACAGTCAGCTTGCTCAGAACTAAAGAACTGTGCTTCCTACACACAAGGGACATATCTAATTCAACTCTGCTTAGGAAATTGACAAGAACAGTAGTTTCTCTTGCGTCCTATACACTGCATTTGCTGGGATAAGACGCGAGTGCTATTTGCTCTGTGTAAGGCCAATTTAGCACAATAGTGACTCCTTACCAGAAAACAACTCTTGCTGCTAGGACCAGAAACTGCATGTGACTCAACTCCGTTTATGAAAGGGAATTGAACTCTAGCTCTATTTGCACTGGATAAGCACAATAGTGACTCTCCTTACCAGACAACAACTTTTGTTGCTAGGACAAGAATCTGCATGTGATTCAACTCCGTTTATGAAAGGGAAATCAACTCTAGCTCGCCTTACAAGAAACACACTCTGCTTTAGAGAAAGCAGCACTCTTCTACTCTACTGTGTTTCCTATATAGCCAGAACTGTCAGCTTGCTCAGAACTAAAGAACTGTGCTTCCTACTCACATGGGCCATATCTAATTCAACTCTGCTTAGGAAACTGACAAGAACAGTAGTTTCTCTTGTGTCCAATACACTGCATTTGCTGAGAAAAGACGCGAGTGCTATTTGCACTGTGTATGGCCAATTGAGCACAATAGTGAATCTCCTTACCAGAAAACAACTCTTGCTGCTAGGACCAGAAATTGCATGTGATTCAACTCCGTTTTTGAAAGGGAATTAAACTCTGGCTCGCCTTACAAGAAACACACTCTGCTTTTGAGAAAGCAGCACTCTACTACTCTACTGTGTTTCCTAAAGAGCCAGAACAGTCAGCTTGCTTAGAACCAAAGAACTGTGCTTCCTACACACAATGGCCATAACTAGTTACACTCCGCTTAGGAAACTGACAAGAACAGTAGTTTCTCTTGCGTCCAATACACTGCATTTGCTGGGAACAGACGCGAGTGCTATTTGCACTGTGTATGGCCAATTGAGCACAATAGTGAATCTCCTTACCAGAAAACAAGTCTTGCTCCTAGGACCACAAACTGCATGTGATTCAACTCCGTTTATGAAAGGGAATTCAACTCTAGCTCGCCTTACAAGAAACACAAGCTGCTTTTGATAAAGAAGCACTCTTCTACTCTACTCTGTTTCCTATATAGCCAGAACAGTTAGCTTGTTCAGAACTAAAGAACTGTGCTTCCTACACACAAGGGCAATATCTAATTCAACTCTGCTTAGTAAACTGACAAGAACAGTAGTTTCTCTTGCGTCCAATACACTGCATTTGCTGGGATAAGACGCGAGGGCTATTTGCACTGTGTAAGGCCAATTGAGCACAATAGTGAATCTCCTTACCAGAAAACAACTTTTGCTGCTAGGACCAGAAACTGCATGTGATTCAACTCCGTTTATGAAAGGGAAATCAAGTCTAGCTCGCCTTACAAGAAACACACTCTGCTTTAGAGAAAGCAGCACTCTTCTACTCTACTGTGTTTCCTATATAGCCAGAACTGTCATCTTGCTCAGAACTAAAGAACTGTGCTTCCTACATACAAGGGCAATATCTAATTCAACTCTGCTTAGGAAACTGACAAGAACAGTAGTTTCTCTTGCGTCCAATACACTGCATTTGCTGGGAACAGACGCGAGTGCTATTTGCAATGTGTATGGCCAATTGAGCACAATAGTGACTCTCCTTACCAGAAAACAACTCTTGATGCTAGGACCAGAAACTGCATGTGATTCAACTCCGTTTATGAAAGGGAATTGAACTCTAGCTCTATTTGCACTGGATAAGCACAATAGTGACTCTCCTTACCAGAAAACAACTTTTGCTGCTAGGACCACAAACTGCATGTGATTCAACTCCGTTTATGAAAGGGAAATCAACTCTAGCTCGCCTTACAAGAAACACACTCTGCTTTAGAGAAAGCAGCACTCTTCTACTCTACTATGTTTCCTATATATCCAGAACTGTCAGCTTGCTCAGCACTAAAGAACTGTGCTTCCTACACACAAGGGCCATATCTAATTCAAATCTGCTTAGGAAACTGACAAGAACAGTAGTTTCTCTTGAGTCCAATACACTGCATTTGCTGGGAACAGACGCGAGTGCTATTTGCACTGTGTATGGCCAATTGAGCACAATAGTGACTCTCCATACCAGAAAACAACTCTTGCTGCTAGGACCACAAAATGCTTGTGATTCAACTCCCTTTATGAAAGTGAATTAAACTCTGGCTCGCCTTTCAAGAAACACACTCTGCTTTTGAGAAAGCAGCACTCTTCTACTCTACTCTGTTTCCTATATAGCCAGAACAGTCAGCTTGCTCAGAACCAAAGAACTGTGCTTCGTACACACAATGGCCATAACTAGTTACACTCCGCTTAGGAAACTGACAAGAAGAGTAGTTTCTCTTGCGTCCAATACAATGCACTTGCTGGGAACAGACGCGAGTGCTATTTGCACTGTGTATGGCCAAATGAGCACAATAGTGAAGCTCCTTACCAGAAAACAACTCTTGCTACTAGGACCAGAAACTGCATGTGATTCAACTCCGTGGAATTCAACTCTAGCTTCCCTTAATAGAAACACACTCTGCTTTTGAGAAAGCAGCACTCTTCTACTCTACTGTGTTTCCTATAGAGCCAGAACAGTCAGCTTGCTCAGAACCAAAGAACTGTGCTTCCTACACAAAAGCTCCATATCTACTTCAACTCTCCTTAGGAAACTGACAAAAACAGTCGTTTCCCTTGCGTCCAATACACTGCACTTGCTGAGAACAGAAGCGAGTGCTATTTGCACTGTGTATGGCCAATTGAGTACAATAGTGACTCTCCTTACCAGAAAACAACTCTTGGTGCTAGGACCAGAAACTGCATGTGATTCAACTCCGTTTATGAAAGGGAATTCAACTCTAGCTTGCCTTACAAGAAGCACACTCTGCTTTTGAGAAAGCAGCACTCTTCTACTCTACTGTGTTTCCTATAGAGCCAGAACAGTCAGCTTGCTCAGAACTAAAGAACTGTGCTTCCTACACACATGGGCCATATCTAATTCAACTCTGCTTAGGAAACTGACAAGAACAGTAGTTTCTCTTGCGTCCAATACAATGCACTTGCTGGGTACAGACGCGAGTGCTATTTGCACTCTGTATGGCCAAATGAGCACAATAGTGAATCTCCTTACCAGAAAACAAGTCTTGCTGCTAGGACCACAAACTGCATGTGATTCAACTCCGTTTATGAAAGGGAATTCAACTCTAGCTCGCCTTACAAGAAACACACTCTGCTTTTGAGAAAGAAGCACTCTTCTACTCTACTCTGTTTCCTATATAGCCAGAACAGTCAGCTTGCTCAGAACTAAAGAACTGTGCTTCCTACACACAGGGCAATATCTAATTCAACTCTGCTTAGGAAACTGACAAGAATAGTAGTTTCTCTTGCGTCCAATACACTGCATTTGCTGGGATAAGACGCGAGTGCTATTTGCACTGTGTAAGGCCAATTGAGCACAATAGTGAATCTCCTTACCAGAAAACAACTTTTGCTGCTAGGACCAGAAACTGCATGTGATTCAACTCCGTTTATGAAAGGGAAATCAAGTCTAGCTCGCCTTACAATAAACACACTCTGCTTTAGAGAAAGCAGCACTCTTCTACTCTACTGTGTTTCCTATATAGCCAGAACTGTCAGCTTGCTCAGAACTAAAGAACTATGCTTCCTACACACAAGGGCAATATCTAATTCAACTCTGCTTCGGAAACTGACAAGAACAGTAGTTTCTCTTGGGTCCAATACACTGCATTTGCTGGGAACAGACGCGAGTGCTATTTGCAATGTGTATGGCCAATTGAGCAGAATAGTGAATCTCCTTACCAGAAAACAACTCTTGCTGCTAGGACCAGAAACTGCATGTGATTCAACTCCGTTCATGAAAGGGAAATCAACTCTGGCTCGCCTTACAAGAAAAACACTCTGCTTTTGAGAAAGCAGCACTCTTCTACTCTGCTGTGTTTCCTATAGAGCCAGAACAGTTAGCTTGCTCAGAACCAAAGAACTGTGCTTCCTACACACAATGGCCATAACTAGTTCAACTCTGCTTAGGAAACTGACAAGAACAGTAGTTTCTCTTGCGTCCAATACAATGCACTTGCTGGGTACAGACGCGAGTGCTATTTGCACTCTGTATGGCCAAATGAGCACAATAGTGAATCTCCTTACCAGAAAACAACTCTTGGTGCTAGGACCAGAAACTGTATGTGATTCAACTCCGTTTATGAAAGGGAATTCAACTCTAGCTTGCCTTACAAGAAACACACTCTGCTTTTGAGAAAGCAGCACTCTTCTACTCTACTGTGTTTCCTATATAGCCAGAACAGTCAGCTTGCTCAGAACTAAAGAACTGTGCTTCCTACACACAAGGGACATATCTAATTCAACTCTGCTTAGGAAATTGACAAGAACAGTAGTTTCTCTTGCGTCCAATACACTGCATTTGCTGGGATAAGACGCGAGTGCTATTTGCTCTGTGTAAGGCCAATTTAGCACAATAGTGACTCCTTACCAGAAAACAACTCTTGCTGCTAGGACCAGAAACTGCATGTGACTCAACTCCGTTTATGAAAGGGAATTGAACTCTAGCTCTATTTGCACTGGATAAGCACAATAGTGACTCTCCTTACCAGACAACAACTTTTGTTGCTAGGACAAGAATCTGCATGTGATTCAACTCCGTTTATGAAAGGGAAATCAACTCTAGCTCGCCTTACAAGAAACACACTCTGCTTTAGAGAAAGCAGCACTCTTCTACTCTACTGTGTTTCCTATATAGCCAGAACTGTCAGCTTGCTCAGAACTAAAGAACTGTGCTTCCTACTCACATGGGCCATATCTAATTCAACTCTGCTTAGGAAACTGACAAGAACAGTAGTTTCTCTTGTGTCCAATACACTGCATTTGCTGAGAAAAGACGCGAGTGCTATTTGCACTGTGTATGGCCAATTGAGCACAATAGTGAATCTCCTTACCAGAAAACAACTCTTGCTGCTAGGACCAGAAATTGCATGTGATTCAACTCCGTTTTTGAAAGGGAATTAAACTCTGGCTCGCCTTACAAGAAACACACTCTGCTTTTGAGAAAGCAGCACTCTACTACTCTACTGTGTTTCCTAAAGAGCCAGAACAGTCAGCTTGCTTAGAACCAAAGAACTGTGCTTCCTACACACAATGGCCATAACTAGTTACACTCCGCTTAGGAAACTGACAAGAACAGTAGTTTCTCTTGCGTCCAATACACTGCATTTGCTGGGAACAGACGCGAGTGCTATTTGCACTGTGTATGGCCAATTGAGCACAATAGTGAATCTCCTTACCAGAAAACAAGTCTTGCTCCTAGGACCACAAACTGCATGTGATTCAACTCCGTTTATGAAAGGGAATTCAACTCTAGCTCGCCTTACAAGAAACACAAGCTGCTTTTGATAAAGAAGCACTCTTCTACTCTACTCTGTTTCCTATATAGCCAGAACAGTTAGCTTGTTCAGAACTAAAGAACTGTGCTTCCTACACACAAGGGCAATATCTAATTCAACTCTGCTTAGTAAACTGACAAGAACAGTAGTTTCTCTTGCGTCCAATACACTGCATTTGCTGGGATAAGACGCGAGGGCTATTTGCACTGTGTAAGGCCAATTGAGCACAATAGTGAATCTCCTTACCAGAAAACAACTTTTGCTGCTAGGACCAGAAACTGCATGTGATTCAACTCCGTTTATGAAAGGGAAATCAAGTCTAGCTCGCCTTACAAGAAACACACTCTGCTTTAGAGAAAGCAGCACTCTTCTACTCTACTGTGTTTCCTATATAGCCAGAACTGTCATCTTGCTCAGAACTAAAGAACTGTGCTTCCTACATACAAGGGCAATATCTAATTCAACTCTGCTTAGGAAACTGACAAGAACAGTAGTTTCTCTTGCGTCCAATACACTGCATTTGCTGGGAACAGACGCGAGTGCTATTTGCAATGTGTATGGCCAATTGAGCACAATAGTGACTCTCCTTACCAGAAAACAACTCTTGATGCTAGGACCAGAAACTGAATGTGATTCAACTCCGTTTATGAAAGGGAATTGAACTCTAGCTCTATTTGCACTGGATAAGCACAATAGTGACTCTCCTTACCAGAAAACAACTTTTGCTGCTAGGACCACAAACTGTATGTGATTCAACTCCGTTTATGAAAGGGAATTCAACTCTAGCTTGCCTTACAAGAAACACACTCTGCTTTTGAGAAAGCAGCACTCTTCTACTCTACTGTGTTTCCTATAGAGCCAGAACAGTCAGCTTGCTCAGAACCAAAGAACTGTGCTTCCTACACAAAAGCTCCATATCTACTTCAACTCTCCTTAGGAAACTGACAAAAACAGTCGTTTCCCTTGCGTCCAATACACTGCACTTGCTGAGAACAGAAGCGAGTGCTATTTGCACTGTGTATGGCCAATTGAGCACAATAGTGAATCTCCTTACCAGAAAACAACTCTTGCTGCTAGGACCAGAAACTGCATGTGATTCAACTCCGTTTATGAAAGGGAAATCAACTCTGGCTCGCCTTACAAGAAAAACACTCTGCTTTTGAGAAAGCAGCACTCTTCTACTCTACTGTGTTTCCTATAGAGCCAGAACAGTCAGCTTGCTCAGAATCAAAGAACTGTGCTTCCTACACAATGGCCATAACTAGTTCAACTCTGCTTAGGAAACTGACAAGAACAGTAGTTTCTCTTGCGTCCAATACAATGCACTTGCTGGGTACAGACGCGAGTGCTATTTGCAATGTGTATGGCCAATTGAGCACAATAGTGACTCTCCTTACCCGAAAACAACTCTTGGTGCTAGGACCAGAAACTGCATGTGATTCAACTCCGTTTATGAAAGGGAATTCAGCTCTAGCTTGCCTTACAAGAAACACACTCTGCTTTTGAGAAAGCAGCACTCTTCTACTCTACTGTGTTTCCTATATAGCCAGAAGAGTCAGCTTGCTCAGAACTAAAGAACTGTGCTTCCTACACACAAGGGCCATATCTAATTCAACTCTGCTTAGGAAACTGACAAGAACAGTATTTTCTCTTGCGTCCAATACACTGCATTTGCTGGGATAAGACGCGAGTGCTATTTGCACTGGGTATGGCAAATTTAGCACAATAGTGACTCTCCTTACCAGAAAACAACTCTTGCTGCTAGGACCAGAAACTGCATGTGATTCAACTCCATTTATGAAAGGGAATTGAACTCTAGCTCTATTTGCACTGGATAAGCACAATAGTGACTCTCCTTACCAGAAAACAACTTTTGCTGCTAGGACCACAAACTGCATGTGATTCAACTCCGTTTATGAAAGGGAAATCAACTCTAGCTCGCCTTACAAGAAACACACTCTGCTTTAGAGAAAGCAGCACTCTTCTACTCTACTGTGTTTCCTATATAGCCAGAACTGTCAGCTTGCTCAGCACTAAAGAACTGTGCTTCCTACACACAAGGGCCATATCAAATTCAACTCTGCTTAGGAAACTGACAAGAACAGTAGTTTCTCTTGCGTCCAATACACTGCATTTGCTGGGAACGGACGCGAGTGCTATTTGAACTGTGTATGGCCAATTGAGCACAATAGTGAATCTCCTTACCAGAAAACAACTCTTGCTGCTAGGACCACAAACTGCATGTGATTCAACTCCGTTTATGAAAGGGAATTCAACTCTAGCAAACCTTACAGGAAACACACTCTGCTTTTGAGAAAGCAGCACTCTTCTACTCTACTCTGTTTCCTATATAGCCAGAACAGTCAGCTTGCTCAGAATCAAAGAACTGTGCTTCCTACACAATGGCCATAACTAGTTCAACTCTGCTTAGGAAACTGACAAGAACAGTAGTTTCTCTTGCGTCCAATACAATGCACTTGCTGGGTACAGACGCGAGTGCTATTTGCAATGTGTATGGCCAATTGAGCACAATAGTGACTCTCCTTACCCGAAAACAACTCTTGGTGCTAGGACCAGAAATTGCATGTGATTCAACTCCGTTTATGAAAGGGAATTCAGCTCTAACTTGCCTTACAAGAAACACACTCTGCTTTTGAGAAAGCAGCACTCTTCTACTCTACTGTGTTTCCTATAGAGCCAGAACAGTCAGCTTGCTCAGAACTAAAGAACTGTGCTTCCTACACACATGGGCCATATCTAATTCAACTCTGCTTAGGAAACTGACAAGAACAGTAGTTTCTCTTGCGTCCAATACACTGCATTTGCTGGGAACAGACGCGAGTGCTATTTGCAATGTGTATGGCCAATTGAGCACAATATTGACTCTCCTTACCAGAAAACAACTCTTGATGCTAGGACCAGAAACTGCATGTGATTCAACTCCGTTTATGAAAGGGAATTGAACTCTAGCTCTATTTGCACTGGATAAGCACAATAGTGACTCTCCTTACCAGAAAACAACTTTTGCTGCTAGGACCACAAACTGCATGTGATTCAACTCCGTTTATGAAAGGGAAATCAACTCTAGCTCGCCTTACAAGAAACACACTCTGCTTTAGAGAAAGCAGCACTCTTCTACTCTACTATGTTTCCTATATAGCCAGAACTGTCAGCTTGCTCAGCACTAAAGAACTGTGCTTCCTACACACAAGGGCCATATCTAATTCAAATCTGCTTAGGAAACTGACAAGAACAGTAGTTTCTCTTGAGTCCAATACACTGCATTTGCTGGGAACAGACGCGAGTGCTATTTGCACTGTGTATGGCCAATTGAGCACAATAGTGACTCTCCATACCAGAAAACATCTCTTGCTGCTAGGACCACAAAATGCTTGTGATTCAACTCCCTTTATGAAAGTGAATTAAACTCTGGCTCGCCTCTCAAGAAACACACTCTGCTTTTGAGAAAGCAGCACTCTTCTACTCTACTCTGTTTCCTATATAGCCAGAACAGTCAGCTTGCTCAGAACCAAAGAACTGTGCTTCGTACACACAATGGCCATAACTAGTTACACTCCGCTTAGGAAACTGACAAGAAGAGTAGTTTCTCTTGCGTCCAATACAATGCACTTGCTGGGAACAGACGCGAGTGCTATTTGCACTGTGTATGGCCAAATGAGCACAATAGTGAAGCTCCTTACCAGAAAACAACTCTTGCTACTAGGACCAGAAACTGCATGTGATTCAACTCCGTGGAATTCAACTCTAGCTTCCCTTAATAGAAACACACTCTGCTTTTGAGAAAGCAGCACTCTTCTACTCTACTGTGTTTCCTATAGAGCCAGAACAGTCAGCTTGCTCAGAACCAAAGAACTGTGCTTCCTACACAAAAGCTCCATATCTACTTCAACTCTCCTTAGGAAACTGACAAAAACAGTCGTTTCCCTTGCGTCCAATACACTGCACTTGCTGAGAACAGAAGCGAGTGCGATTTGCACTGTGTATGGCCAATTGAGTACAATAGTGACTCTCCTTACCAGAAAACAACTCTTGGTGCTAGGACCAGAAACTGCATGTGATTCAACTCCGTTTATGAAAGGGAATTCAACTCTAGCTTGCCTTACAAGAAACACACTCTGCTTTTGAGAAAGCAGCACTCTTCTACTCTACTGTGTTTCCTATAGAGCCAGAACAGTCAGCTTGCTCAGAACTAAAGAACTGTGCTTCCTACACACATGGGCCATATCTAATTCAACTCTGCTTAGGAAACTGACAAGAACAGTAGTTTCTCTTGCGTCCAATACACTGCATTTGCTGGGATAAGACGCGAGTGCTATTTGCACTGTGTAAGGCCAATTGAGCACAATAGTGACTCTCCTTACCAGAAAACAACTTTTGCTGCTAGGACCACAAACTGCATGTGATTCAACTCCGTTTATGAAAGGGAAATCAACTCTAGTTCGCCTTACAAGAAACACACTGTCCTTTAGAGAAAGCAGCACTCTTCTACTCTACTGTGTTTCCTATATAGCCAGAACTGTCAGCTTGCTCAGAACTAAAGAACTGTGCTTCCTACACACAAGGGCCATATCTAATTCAACTCTGCTTAGGAAACTGACAAGAACAGTAGTTTCTCTTGCGTCCAATACACTGCATTTGCTGGGAACAGACGCGAGTGCTATTTGCACTGTGTATGGCCAATTGAGCACAATAGTGAATCTCCTTACCAGAAAACACTTTTGCTGCTAGGACCAGAAACTGCATGTGATTCAACTCCGTTTATGAAAGGGAAATCAAGTCTAGCTCACCTTACAAGAAACACACTCTGCTTTAGAGAAATCAGCACTCTTCTACTCTACTGTGTTTCCTATATAGCCAGAACTGTCAGCTTGCTCAGAACTAAAGAACTGTGCTTCCTACACACAAGGGCCATATCTAATTCAACTCTGCTTATGAAACTGACAAGAACAGTATTTTCTCTTGCGTCCAATACACTGCATTTGCTGGGATAAGATGCGAGTGCTATTTGCAATGTGTATGGCCAATTGAGCACAATAGTGAATCTCCTTACCAGAAAACAACTCTTGCTGCTAGGACCAGAAACTGCATGTGATTCAACTCCGTTTATGAAAGGGAAATCAACTCTGGCTCGCCTTACAAGAAAAACACTCTGCTTTTGAGAAAGCAGCACTCTTCTACTCTACTGTGTTTCCTATAGAGCCAGAACAGTCAGCTTGCTCAGAATCAAAGAACTGTGCTTCCTACACAATGGCCATAACTAGTTCAACTCTGCTTAGGAAACTGACAAGAACAGTAGTTTCTCTTGCGTCCAATACAATGCACTTGCTGGGTACAGACGCGAGTGCTATTTGCAATGTGTATGGCCAATTGAGCACAATAGTGACTCTCCTTACCCGAAAACAACTCTTGGTGCTAGGACCAGAAACTGCATGTGATTCAACTCCGTTTATGAAAGGGAATTCAGCTCTAGCTTGCCTTACAAGAAACACACTCTGCTTTTGAGAAAGCAGCACTCTTCTACTCTACTGTGTTTCCTATATAGCCAGAAGAGTCAGCTTGCTCAGAACTAAAGAACTGTGCTTCCTACACACAAGGGCCATATCTAATTCAACTCTGCTTAGGAAACTGACAAGAACAGTATTTTCTCTTGCGTCCAATACACTGCATTTGCTGGGATAAGACGCGAGTGCTATTTGCACTGGGTATGGCAAATTTAGCACAATAGTGACTCTCCTTACCAGAAAACAACTCTTGCTGCTAGGACCAGAAACTGCATGTGATTCAACTCCATTTATGAAAGGGAATTGAACTCTAGCTCTATTTGCACTGGATAAGCACAATAGTGACTCTCCTTACCAGAAAACAACTTTTGCTGCTAGGACCACAAACTGCATGTGATTCAACTCCGTTTATGAAAGGGAAATCAACTCTAGCTCGCCTTACAAGAAACACACTCTGCTTTAGAGAAAGCAGCACTCTTCTACTCTACTGTGTTTCCTATTTAGCCAGAACTGTCAGCTTGCTCAGCACTAAAGAACTGTGCTTCCTACACACAAGGGCCATATCAAATTCAACTCTGCTTAGGAAACTGACAAGAACAGTAGTTTCTCTTGCGTCCAATACACTGCATTTGCTGGGAACGGACGCGAGTGCTATTTGCACTGTGTATGGCCAATTGAGCACAATAGTGAATCTCCTTACCAGAAAACAACTCTTGCTGCTAGGACCACAAACTGCATGTGATTCAACTCCGTTTATGAAAGGGAATTCAACTCTAGCAAACCTTACAGGAAACACACTCTGCTTTTGAGAAAGCAGCACTCTTCTACTCTACTCTGTTTACTATATAGCCAGAACAGTCAGCTTGCTCAGAATCAAAGAACTGTGCTTCCTACACAATGGCCATAACTAGTTCAACTCTGCTTAGGAAACTGACAAGAACAGTAGTTTCTCTTGCGTCCAATACAATGCACTTGCTGGGTACAGACGCGAGTGCTATTTGCAATGTGTATGGCCAATTGAGCACAATAGTGACTCTCCTTACCCGAAAACAACTCTTGGTGCTAGGACCAGAAATTGCATGTGATTCAACTCCGTTTATGAAAGGGAATTCAGCTCTAACTTGCCTTACAAGAAACACACTCTGCTTTTGAGAAAGCAGCACTCTTCTACTCTACTGTGTTTCCTATAGAGCCAGAACAGTCAGCTTGCTCAGAACTAAAGAACTGTGCTTCCTACACACATGGGCCATATCTAATTCAACTCTGCTTAGGAAACTGACAAGAACAGTAGTTTCTCTTGCGTCCAATACACTGCATTTGCTGGGATAAGACGCGAGTGCTATTTGCACTGTGTAAGGCCAATTGAGCACAATAGTGACTCTCCTTACCAGAAAACAACTTTTGCTGCTAGGACCACAAACTGCATGTGATTCAACTCCGTTTATGAAAGGGAAATCAACTCTAGCTCGCATTACAAGAAAAACACTGTGCTTTAGAGAAAGCAGCACTCTTCTACTCTACTGTGTTTCCTATATAGCCAGAACTGTCAGCTTGCTCAGAACTAAAGAACTGTGCTTCCTACACACAAGGGCCATATCTAATTCAACTCTGCTTAGGAAACTGACAAGAACAGTAGTTTCTCTTGCGTCCAATACACTGCATTTGCTGGGAACAGACGCGAGTGCTATTTGCACTGTGTATGGCCAATTGAGCACAATAGTGAATCTCCTTACCAGAAAACACTTTTGCTGCTAGGACCAGAAACTGCATGTGATTCAACTCCGTTTATGAAAGGGAAATCAAGTCTAGCTCGCCTTACAAGAAACACACTCTGCTTTAGAGAAATCAGCACTCTTCTACTCTACTGTGTTTCCTATATAGCCAGAACTGTCAGCTTGCTCAGAACTAAAGAACTGTGCTTCCTACACACAAGGGCCATATCTAATTCAACTCTGCTTATGAAACTGACAAGAACAGTATTTTCTCTTGCGTCCAATACACTGCATTTGCTGGGATAAGATGCGAGTGCTATTTGCAATGTGTATGGCCAATTGAGCACAATAGTGAATCTCCTTACCAGAAAACAACTCTTGCTGCTAGGACCAGAAACTGCATGTGATTCAACTCCGTTTATGAAAGGGAAATCAACTCTGGCTCGCCTTACAAGAAAAACACTCTGCTTTTGAGAAAGCAGCACTCTTCTACTCTACTGTGTTTCCTATAGAGCCAGAACAGTCAGCTTGCTCAGAATCAAAGAACTGTGCTTCCTACACAATGGCCATAACTAGTTCAACTCTGCTTAGGAAACTGACAAGAACAGTAGTTTCTCTTGCGTCCAATACAATGCACTTGCTGGGTACAGACGCGAGTGCTATTTGCAATGTGTATGGCCAATTGAGCACAATAGTGACTCTCCTTACCCGAAAACAACTCTTGGTGCTAGGACCAGAAACTGCATGTGATTCAACTCCGTTTATGAAAGGGAATTCAGCTCTAGCTTGCCTTACAAGAAACACACTCTGCTTTTGAGAAAGCAGCACTCTTCTACTCTACTGTAATTCCTATATAGCCAGAAGAGTCAGCTTGCTCAGAACTAAAGAACTGTGCTTCCTACACACAAGGGCCATATCTAATTCAACTCTGCTTAGGAAACTGACAGGAACAGTATTTTCTCTTTCGTCCAATACACTGCATTTGCTGGGATAAGACGCGAGTGCTATTTGCACTGGGTATGGCAAATTGAGCACAATAGTGACTCTCCTTACCAGAAAACAACTCTTGCTGCTAGGACCAGAAACTGCATGTGATTCAACTCCATTTATGAAAGGGAATTGAACTCTAGCTCTATTTGCACTGGATAAGCACAATAGTGACTCTCCTTACCAGAAAACAACTTTTGCTGCTAGGACCACAAACTGCATGTGATTCAACTCCGTTTATGAAAGGGAAATCAACTCTAGCTCGCCTTACAAGAAACACACTCTGCTTTAGAGAAAGCAGCACTCTTCTACTCTACTGTGTTTCCTATTTAGCCAGAACTGTCAGCTTGCTCAGCACTAAAGAACTGTGCTTCCTACACACAAGGGCCATATCAAATTCAACTCTGCTTAGGAAACTGACAAGAACAGTAGTTTCTCTTGCGTCCAATACACTGCATTTGCTGGGAACGGACGCGAGTGCTATTTGCACTGTGTATGGCCAATTGAGCACAATAGTGAATCTCCTTACCAGAAAACAACTCTTGCTGCTAGGACCACAAACTGCATGTGATTCAACTCCGTTTATGAAAGGGAATTCAACTCTAGCAAACCTTACAGGAAACACACTCTGCTTTTGAGAAAGCAGCACTCTTCTACTCTACTCTGTTTACTATATAGCCAGAACAGTCAGCTTGCTCAGAATCAAAGAACTGTGCTTCCTACACAATGGCCATAACTAGTTCAACTCTGCTTAGGAAACTGACAAGAACAGTAGTTTCTCTTGCGTCCAATACAATGCACTTGCTGGGTACAGACGCGAGTGCTATTTGCAATGTGTATGGCCAATTGAGCACAATAGTGACTCTCCTTACCCGAAAACAACTCTTGGTGCTAGGACCAGAAATTGCATGTGATTCAACTCCGTTTATGAAAGGGAATTCAGCTCTAACTTGCCTTACAAGAAACACACTCTGCTTTTGAGAAAGCAGCACTCTTCTACTCTACTGTGTTTCCTATAGAGCCAGAACAGTCAGCTTGCTCAGAACTAAAGAACTGTGCTTCCTACACACATGGGCCATATCTAATTCAACTCTGCTTAGGAAACTGACAAGAACAGTAGTTTCTCTTGCGTCCAATACACTGCATTTGCTGGGATAAGACGCGAGTGCTATTTGCACTGTGTAAGGCCAATTGAGCACAATAGTGACTCTCCTTACCAGAAAACAACTTTTGCTGCTAGGACCACAAACTGCATGTGATTCAACTCCGTTTATGAAAGGGAAATCAACTCTAGCTCGCCTTACAAGAAACACACTGTGCTTTAGAGAAAGCAGCACTCTTCTACTCTACTGTGTTTCCTATATAGCCAGAACTGTCAGCTTGCTCAGAACTAAAGAACTGTGCTTCCTACACACAAGGGCCATATCTAATTCAACTCTGCTTAGGAAACTGACAAGAACAGTAGTTTCTCTTGCGTCCAATACACTGCATTTGCTGGGAACAGACGCGAGTGCTATTTGCACTGTGTATGGCCAATTGAGCACAATAGTGAATCTCCTTACCAGAAAACACTTTTGCTGCTAGGACCAGAAACTGCATGTGATTCAACTCCGTTTATGAAAGGGAAATCAAGTCTAGCTCGCCTTACAAGAAACACACTCTGCTTTAGAGAAATCAGCACTCTTCTACTCTACTGTGTTTCCTATATAGCCAGAACTGTCAGCTTGCTCAGAACTAAAGAACTGTGCTTCCTACACACAAGGGCCATATCTAATTCAACTCTGCTTATGAAACTGACAAGAACAGTATTTTCTCTTGCGTCCAATACACTGCATTTGCTGGGATAAGATGCGAGTGCTATTTGCAATGTGTATGGCCAATTGAGCACAATAGTGAATCTCCTTACCAGAAAACAACTCTTGCTGCTAGGACCAGAAACTGCATGTGATTCAACTCCGTTTATGAAAGGGAAATCAACTCTGGCTCGCCTTACAAGAAAAACACTCTGCTTTTGAGAAAGCAGCACTCTTCTACTCTACTGTGTTTCCTATAGAGCCAGAACAGTCAGCTTGCTCAGAATCAAAGAACTGTGCTTCCTACACAATGGCCATAACTAGTTCAACTCTGCTTAGGAAACTGACAAGAACAGTAGTTTCTCTTGCGTCCAATACAATGCACTTGCTGGGTACAGACGCGAGTGCTATTTGCAATGTGTATGGCCAATTGAGCACAATAGTGACTCTCCTTACCCGAAAACAACTCTTGGTGCTAGGACCAGAAACTGCATGTGATTCAACTCCGTTTATGAAAGGGAATTCAGCTCTAGCTTGCCTTACAAGAAACACACTCTGCTTTTGAGAAAGCAGCACTCTTCTACTCTACTGTAATTCCTATATAGCCAGAAGAGTCAGCTTGCTCAGAACTAAAGAACTGTGCTTCCTACACACAAGGGCCATATCTAATTCAACTCTGCTTAGGAAACTGACAGGAACAGTATTTTCTCTTTCGTCCAATACACTGCATTTGCTGGGATAAGACGCGAGTGCTATTTGCACTGGGTATGGCAAATTGAGCACAATAGTGACTCTCCTTACCAGAAAACAACTCTTGCTGCTAGGACCAGAAACTGCATGTGATTCAACTCCATTTATGAAAGGGAATTGAACTCTAGCTCTATTTGCACTGGATAAGCACAATAGTGACTCTCCTTACCAGAAAACAACTTTTGCTGCTAGGACCACAAACTGCATGTGATTCAACTCCGTTTATGAAAGGGAAATCAACTCTAGCTCGCCTTACAAGAAACACACTCTGCTTTAGAGAAAGCAGCACTCTTCTACTCTACTGTGTTTCCTATTTAGCCAGAACTGTCAGCTTGCTCAGCACTAAAGAACTGTGCTTCCTACACACAAGGGCCATATCAAATTCAACTCTGCTTAGGAAACTGACAAGAACAGTAGTTTCTCTTGCGTCCAATACACTGCATTTGCTGGGAACGGACGCGAGTGCTATTTGCACTGTGTATGGCCAATTGAGCACAATAGTGAATCTCCTTACCAGAAAACAACTCTTGCTGCTAGGACCACAAACTGCATGTGATTCAACTCCGTTTATGAAAGGGAATTCAACTCTAGCAAACCTTACAGGAAACACACTCTGCTTTTGAGAAAGCAGCACTCTTCTACTCTACTCTGTTTACTATATAGCCAGAACAGTCAGCTTGCTCAGAATCAAAGAACTGTGCTTCCTACACAATGGCCATAACTAGTTCAACTCTGCTTAGGAAACTGACAAGAACAGTAGTTTCTCTTGCGTCCAATACAATGCACTTGCTGGGTACAGACGCGAGTGCTATTTGCAATGTGTATGGCCAATTGAGCACAATAGTGACTCTCCTTACCCGAAAACAACTCTTGGTGCTAGGACCAGAAATTGCATGTGATTCAACTCCGTTTATGAAAGGGAATTCAGCTCTAACTTGCCTTACAAGAAACACACTCTGCTTTTGAGAAAGCAGCACTCTTCTACTCTACTGTGTTTCCTATAGAGCCAGAACAGTCAGCTTGCTCAGAACTAAAGAACTGTGCTTCCTACACACATGGGCCATATCTAATTCAACTCTGCTTAGGAAACTGACAAGAACAGTAGTTTCTCTTGCGTCCAATACACTGCATTTGCTGGGATAAGACGCGAGTGCTATTTGCACTGTGTAAGGCCAATTGAGCACAATAGTGACTCTCCTTACCAGAAAACAACTTTTGCTGCTAGGACCACAAACTGCATGTGATTCAACTCCGTTTATGAAAGGGAAATCAACTCTAGCTCGCCTTACAAGAAACACACTGTGCTTTAGAGAAAGCAGCACTCTTCTACTCTACTGTGTTTCCTATATAGCCAGAACTGTCAGCTTGCTCAGAACTAAAGAACTGTGCTTCCTACACACAAGGGCCATATCTAATTCAACTCTGCTTAGGAAACTGACAAGAACAGTAGTTTCTCTTGCGTCCAATACACTGCATTTGCTGGGAACAGACGCGAGTGCTATTTGCACTGTGTATGGCCAATTGAGCACAATAGTGAATCTCCTTACCAGAAAACACTTTTGCTGCTAGGACCAGAAACTGCATGTGATTCAACTCCGTTTATGAAAGGGAAATCAAGTCTAGCTCGCCTTACAAGAAACACACTCTGCTTTAGAGAAATCAGCACTCTTCTACTCTACTGTGTTTCCTATATAGCCAGAACTGTCAGCTTGCTCAGAACTAAAGAACTGTGCTTCCTACACACAAGGGCCATATCTAATTCAACTCTGCTTATGAAACTGACAAGAACAGTATTTTCTCTTGCGTCCAATACACTGCATTTGCTGGGATAAGATGCGAGTGCTATTTGCAATGTGTATGGCCAATTGAGCACAATAGTGAATCTCCTTACCAGAAAACAACTCTTGCTGCTAGGACCAGAAACTGCATGTGATTCAACTCCGTTTATGAAAGGGAAATCAACTCTGGCTCGCCTTACAAGAAAAACACTCTGCTTTTGAGAAAGCAGCACTCTTCTACTCTACTGTGTTTCCTATAGAGCCAGAACAGTCAGCTTGCTCAGAATCAAAGAACTGTGCTTCCTACACAATGGCCATAACTAGTTCAACTCTGCTTAGGAAACTGACAAGAACAGTAGTTTCTCTTGCGTCCAATACAATGCACTTGCTGGGTACAGACGCGAGTGCTATTTGCAATGTGTATGGCCAATTGAGCACAATAGTGACTCTCCTTACCCGAAAACAACTCTTGGTGCTAGGACCAGAAACTGCATGTGATTCAACTCCGTTTATGAAAGGGAATTCAGCTCTAGCTTGCCTTACAAGAAACACACTCTGCTTTTGAGAAAGCAGCACTCTTCTACTCTACTGTAATTCCTATATAGCCAGAAGAGTCAGCTTGCTCAGAACTAAAGAACTGTGCTTCCTACACACAAGGGCCATATCTAATTCAACTCTGCTTAGGAAACTGACAGGAACAGTATTTTCTCTTTCGTCCAATACACTGCATTTGCTGGGATAAGACGCGAGTGCTATTTGCACTGGGTATGGCAAATTGAGCACAATAGTGACTCTCCTTACCAGAAAACAACTCTTGCTGCTAGGACCAGAAACTGCATGTGATTCAACTCCATTTATGAAAGGGAATTGAACTCTAGCTCTATTTGCACTGGATAAGCACAATAGTGACTCTCCTTACCAGAAAACAACTTTTGCTGCTAGGACCACAAACTGCATGTGATTCAACTCCGTTTATGAAAGGGAAATCAACTCTAGCTCGCCTTACAAGAAACACACTCTGCTTTAGAGAAAGCAGCACTCTTCTACTCTACTGTGTTTCCTATATAGCCAGAACTGTCAGCTTGCTCAGCACTAAAGAACTGTGCTTCCTACACACAAGGGCCATATCAAATTCAACTCTGCTTAGGAAACTGACAAGAACAGTAGTTTCTCTTGCGTCCAATACACTGCATTTGCTGGGAACGGACGCGAGTGCTATTTGCACTGTGTATGGCCAGTTGAGCACAATAGTGAATCTCCTTACCAGAAAACAACTCTTGCTGCTAGGACCACAAACTGCATGTGATTCAACTCCGTTTATGAAAGGGAATTCAACTCTAGCAAACCTTACAGGAAACACACTCTGCTTTTGAGAAAGCAGCACTCTTCTACTCTACTCTGTTTCCTATATAGCCAGAACAGTCAGCTTGCTCAGAACTAAAGAACTGTGCTTCCTACACACATGGGCCATATCTAATTCAACTCTGCTTAGGAAACTGACAAGAACAATAGTTTCTCTTGCGTCCAATACACTGCATTTGCTGGGATAAGACGCGAGTGCTATTTGCACTGTGTAAGGCCAATTGAGCACAATAGTGACTCTCCTTACCAGAAAACAACTTTTGCTGCTAGGACCACAAACTGCATGTGATTCAACTCCGTTTATGAAAGGGAAATCAACTCTAGCTCGCCTTACAAGAAACACACTGTGCTTTAGAGAAAGCAGCACTCTTCTACTCTACTGTGTTTCCTATATAGCCAGAACTGTCAGCTTGCTCAGAACTAAAGAACTGTGCTTCCTACACACAAGGGCCATATCTAATTCAACTCTGCTTAGGAAACTGACAAGAACAGTAGTTTCTCTTGCGTCCAATACACTGCATTTGCTGGGAACAGACGCGAGTGCTATTTGCACTGTGTATGGCCAATTGAGCACAATAGTGAATCTCCTTACCAGAAAACACTTTTGCTGCTAGGACCAGAAACTGCATGTGATTCAACTCCGTTTATGAAAGGGAAATCAAGTCTAGCTCGCCTTACAAGAAACACACTCTGCTTTAGAGAAATCAGCACTCTTCTACTCTACTGTGTTTCCTATATAGCCAGAACTGTCAGCTTGCTCAGAACTAAAGAACTGTGCTTCCTACACACAAGGGCCATATCTAATTCAACTCTGCTTAGGAAACTGACAAGAACAGTTTTTTCTCTTGCGTCCAATACACTGCATTTGCTGGGATAAGATGCGAGTGCTATTTGCAATGTGTATGGCCAATTGAACACAATAGTGAATCTCCTTACCAGAAAACAACTCTTGCTGCTAGGACCAGAAACTGCATGTGATTCAACTCCGTTTATGAAAGGGAAATCAACTCTGGCTCGCCTTACAAGAAAAACACTCTGCTTTTGAGAAAGCAGCACTCTTCTACTCTACTGTGTTTCTTATAGAGCCAGAACAGTCAGCTTGCTCAGAATCAAAGAACTGTGCTTCCTACACAATGGCCATAACTAGTTCAACTCTGCTTAGGAAACTGACAAGAACAGTAGTTTCTCTTGCGTCCAATACAATGCACTTGCTGGGTACAGACGCGAGTGCTATTTGCAATGTGTATGGCCAATTGAGCACAATAGTGACTCTCCTTACCCGAAAACAACTCTTGGTGCTAGGACCAGAAACTGCATGTGATTCAACTCCGTTTATGAAAGGGAATTAAGCTCTAGCTTGCCTTACAAGAAACACACTCTGCTTTTGAGAAAGCAGCACTCTTCTACTCTACTGTGTTTCCTATATAGCCAGAAGAGTCAGCTTGCTCAGAACTAAAGAACTGTGCTTCCTACACACAAGGGCCATATCTAATTCAACTCTGCTTAGGAAACTGACAAGAACAGTATTTTCTCTTGCGTCCAATACACTGCATTTGCTGGGATAAGACGCGAGTGCTATTTGCACTGGGTATGGCAAATTGAGCACAATAGTGACTCTCCTTACCAGAAAACAACTCTTGCTGCTAGGACCAGAAACTGCATGTGATTCAACTCCATTTATGAAAGGGAATTGAACTCTAGCTCTATTTGCACTGGATAAGCACAATAGTGACTCTCCTTACCAGAAAACAACTTTTGCTGCTAGGACCACAAACTGCATGTGATTCAACTCCGTTTATGAAAGGGAAATCAACTCTAGCTCGCCTTACAAGAAACACACTCTGCTTTAGAGAAAGCAGCACTCTTCTACTCTACTGTGTTTCCTATATAGCCAGAACTGTCAGCTTGCTCAGCACTAAAGAACTGTGCTTCCTACACACAAGGGCCATATCAAATTCAACTCTGCTTAGGAAACTGACAAGAACAGTAGTTTCTCTTGCGTCCAATACACTGCATTTGCTGGGAACGGACGCGAGTGCTATTTGCACTGTGTATGGCCAATTGAGCACAATAGTGAATCTCCTTACCAGAAAACAACTCTTGCTGCTAGGACCACAAACTGCATGTGATTCAACTCCGTTTATGAAAGGGAATTCAACTCTAGCAAACCTTACAGGAAACACACTCTGCTTTTGAGAAAGCAGCACTCTTCTACTCTACTCTGTTTCCTATATAGCCAGAACAGTCAGCTTGCTCAGAATCAAAGAACTGTGCTTCCTACACAATGGCCATAACTAGTTCAACTCTGCTTAGGAAACTGACAAGAACAGTAGTTTCTCTTGCGTCCAATACAATGCACTTGCTGGGTACAGACGCGAGTGCTATTTGCAATGTGTATGGCCAATTGAGCACAATAGTGACTCTCCTTACCCGAAAACAACTCTTGGTGCTAGGACCAGAAACTGCATGTGATTCAACTCCGTTTATGAAAGGGAATTCAGCTCTAGCTTGCCTTACAAGAAACACACTCTGCTTTTGAGAAAGCAGCACTCTTCTACTCTACTGTGTTTCCTATATAGCCAGAAGAGTCAGCTTGCTCAGAACTAAAGAACTGTGCTTCCTACACACAAGGGCCATATCTAATTCAACTCTGCTTAGGAAACTGACAAGAACAGTATTTTCTCTTGCGTCCAATACACTGCATTTGCTGGGATAAGACGCGAGTGCTATTTGCACTGGGTATGGCAAATTGAGCACAATAGTGACTCTCCTTACCAGAAAACAACTCTTGCTGCTAGGACCAGAAACTGCATGTGATTCAACTCCGTTTATGAAAGGGAATTGAACTCTAGCTCTATTTGCACTGGATAAGCACAATAGTGACTCTCCTTACCAGAAAACAACTTTTGCTGCTAGGACCACAAACTGCATGTGATTCAACTCCGTTTATGAAAGGGAAATCAACTCTAGCTCGCCTTACAAGAAACACACTCTGCTTTAGAGAAAGCAGCACTCTTCTACTCTACTGTGTTTCCTATATAGCCAGAACTGTCAGCTTGCTCAGCACTAAAGAACTGTGCTTCCTACACACAAGGGCCATATCAAATTCAACTCTGCTTAGGAAACTGACAAGAACAGTAGTTTCTCTTGCGTCCAATACAATGCACTTGCTGGGTACAGACACGAGTGCTATTTGCAATGTGTATGGCCAATTGAGCACAATAGTGACTCTCCTTACCCGAAAACAACTCTTGGTGCTAGGACCAGAAATTGCATGTGATTCAACTCCGTTTATGAAAGGGAATTCAGCTCTAACTTGCCTTACAAGAAACACACTCTGCTTTTGAGGAAGCAGCACTCTTCTACTCTACTGTGTTTCCTATATAGCCAGAAGAGTCAGCTTGCTCAGAACTAAAGAACTGTGCTTCCTACACACAAGGGCCATATCTAATTCAACTCTGCTTAGGAAACTGACAAGAACAGTAGTTTCTCTTGCGTCCAATACACTGCATTTGCTGGGATAAGACGCGAGTGCTATTTGCACTGGGTATGGCAAATTGAGCCCAATAGTGACTCTCCTTACCAGAAAACAACTCTTGCTGCTAGGACCAGAAACTGCATGTGATTCAACTCCGTTTATGAAAGGGAATTGAACTCTAGCTCTATTTTCACTGGATAAGCACAATAGTGACTCTCCTTACCAGAAAACAACTTTTGCTGCTAGGACCACAAACTGCATGTGATTCAACTCCGTTTATGAAAGGGAAATCAACTCTAGCTCGCCTTACAAGAAACACACTCTGCTTTAGAGAAAGCAGCACTCTTCTACTCTACTGTGTTTCCTATATAGCCAGAACTGTCAGCTTGCTCAGCACTAAAGAACTGTGCTTCCTACACACAAGGGCCATATCTAATTCAACTCTGCTTAGGAAACTGACAAGAACAGTAGTTTCTCTTGCGTCCAATACACTGCATTTGCTGGGAACGGACGCGAGTGCTATTTGCACTGTGTATGCCAATTGAGCACAATAGTGAATCTCCTTACCAGAAAACAACTCTTGCTGCTAGGACCACAAACTGCATGTGATTCAACTCCGTTTATGAAAGGGAATTCAACTCTAGCAAACCTTACAAGAAACACACTCTGCTTTTGAGAAAGCAGCACTCTTCTACTCTACTCTGTTTCCTATATAGCCAGAACAGTCAGCTTGCTCAGAACCAAAGAACTGTGCTTCCTACACTCACGGGCCATATCTAGTTCAACTCTGCTTAGGAAACTGAAAAGAACAGTCTCTTGTCTTGCGTCCAATACACTGCACTTGCTGGGAACAGACGCGAGTGCTATTAGCACTGGGCATGGCCAATTGAGCACAATAGTGACTCTCCTTACCAGAAAACAACTCTATGCTGCTAGGACCACAAACTGCTTGTGATTCAACTCCCTTTATGAAAGTGAATTAAACTCTGGCTCGCCTTACAAGAAACACGCTCTGCTTTTGAGAAAGCAGCACTCTTCAACTCTACTCTGTTTCCTATATAGCCAGAACAGTCAGCTTGCTCAGAACCAAAGAACTGTGTTTCGTACACACAATGGTCATAACTAGTTACACTCCGCTTAGGAAACTGACAAGAAGTGTAGTTTCTCTTGCGTCCAATACAATGCACTTGCTGGGAACAGACGCGAGTGCTATTTGCACTGTGTATGGCCAAATGAGCACAATAGTGAAGCTCCTTACCAGAAAACAACTCTTGCTACTAGGACCAGAAACTGCATGTGATTCAACTCCGTGGAATTCAACTCTAGTTTTCCTTAAAAGAAACACACTCTGCTTTTGAGAAAGCAGCACTCTTCTACTCTACTGTGTTTCCTATAGAGCCAGAACAGTCAGCTTGCTCAGAACCAAAGTACTGTGCTTCCTACACAAAAGCTCCATATCTACTTCAACTCTCCTTAGGAAACTGACAAAAACAGTCGTTTCCCTTGCGTCCAATACACTGGATTTGCTGCGAACAGACGCGAGTGCTATTTGCACTGTTATGTCCAATTGAGCACAATAGTAACTCTCCTTACCAGAAAACAACTTTTGCTGCTAGGACCACAAACTGCATGTGATTCAACTCCGTTTATGAAAGGGAAATCAACTCTAGCTCGCCTTACAAGAAACACACTCTGCTTTAGAGAAAGCAGCACTCTTCTACTCTACTGTGTTTCCTATATAGCCAGAACTGTAAGCTTGCTCAGCACTAAAGAACTGTGCTTCCTACACACAAGGGCCATATCTAATTCAACTCTGCTTAGGAAACTGACAAGAACAGTAGTTTCTCTTGCTTCCAATACACTGGATTTGCTGGGAACAAACGCGAGTGCTATTTGTACTGTGTATGGCCAATTGAGCACAATAGTGACTCTCCTTACCCGAAAACAACTCTTGGTGCTAGGACCAGAAACTGCATGTGATTCAACTCCGTGGAATTCAACTCTAGCTTCCCTTAAAAGAAACACACTCTGCTTTTGAGAAAGCAGTACTCTTCTACTCTACTGTGTTTCCTATAGAGCCAGAACAGTCAGCTTGCTCAGAACCAAAGAACTGTGCTTCCTACACAAAAGCTCCATATCTACTTCAACTCTCCTTAGGAAACTGACAAAAACAGTCGTTTCCCTTGCGTCCAATACACTGCACTTGCTGAGAACAGAAGCGAGTGCTATTTGCACTGTGTATGGCTAAATGATTACAATAGTGACTCTCCTTACCAGAAAACAACTCTTGCTGCTAGGACCAGAAACTGCATGTGATTCAACTCCGTTTATGAAAGGGAATTCAACTCTAGCTTGCCTTACAAGAAACACACTCTGCTTTTGAGAAAGCAGCACTCTTCTACTCTACTGTGTTTCCTATAGAACCAGAACAGTCAGCTTGCTCAGAACTAAAGAACTGTGCTTCCTACACACAAGCGCCATATCTAATTCAACTCTGCTTAGGAAACTGACAAGAACAGTATTTTCTCTTGCGTCCAATACACTGCATTTGCTGGGATAAGACGCGAGTGCTATTTGCACTGGGTATGGCAAATTGAGCACAATAGTGACTCTCCTTACCAGAAAACAACTCTTGCTGCTTGGACCAGAAACTGCATGTGATTCAACTCCGTTTATGAAAGGGAATTGAACTCTAGCTCTATTTGCACTGGATAAGCACAATAGTGACTCTCCTTACCAGAAAACAACTTTTGCTGCTAGGACCACAAACTGCATGTGATTCAACTCCGTTTATGAAAGGGAAATCAACTCTAGCTCGCCTTACAAGAAACACACTCTGCTTTAGAGAAAGCAGCACTCTTCTACTCTACTGTGTTTCCTATATAGCCAGAACTGTCAGCTTGCTCAGCACTAAAGAACTGTGCTTCCTACACACAAGGGCCATATCTAATTCAACTCTGCTTAGGAAACTGACAAGAACAGTAGTTTCTCTTGCGTCCAATACACTGCATTTGCTGGGAACAGACGCGAGTGCTATTTGCACTGTGTATGGCCAATTGAGCTCAATAGTGAATCTCCTTACCAGAAAACAACTCTTCCTGCTAGGACCAGAAACTGCATGTGATTCAACTCCGTTTATGAAAGGGAATTCAACTCTAGCTTGCCTTACAAGAAACACACTCTGCTTTTGAGAAAGCAGCACTCTTCTACTCTACTGTGTTTCCTATATAGCCAGAACAGTCAGCTTGCTCAGAACTAAAGAACTGTGCTTCCTACACACAAGGGCCATATCTAATTCAAATCTGCTTAGGAAACTGACAAGAACAGTAGTTTCTCTTGCGTCCAATACACTGCATTTGCTGGGATAAGACGCGAGGGCTATTTGCACTGTGTAAGGCCAATTGAGCACAATAGTGACTCTCCTTACCAGAAAACAACTCTTGCTGCTAGGACCAGAAACTGCATGTGATTCAACTCCGTTTATGAAAGGGAATTGAACTCTAGCTCTATTTGCACTGGATAAGCACAATAGTGACTCTCCTTACCAGACAACAACTTTTGTTGCTAGGACCAGAATCTGCATGTGATTCAACTCCGTTTATGAAAGGGAATTCAACTCTAGCTCGCCTTACATGAAACACACTCTGCTTTAGAGAAAGCAGCACTCTTCTACTCTACTGTGTTTCCTATAGAGCCAGAACTGTCAGCTTGCTCAGAACTAAAGAACTGTGCTTCCTACACACAAGGGCCATATCTAATTCAACTCTGCTTAGGAAACTGACAAGAACAGTAGTTTCTCTTGTGTACAATACACTGCATTTGCTGGGAACAGACGCGAGTGCTATTTGCACTGTGTATGGCCAATTGAGCACAATAGTGAATCTCCTTACCAGAAAACAACTCTTGCTGCTAGGACCACAAACTGATTGTGATTCAACTCCCTTTATGAAAGTGAATTAAACTCTGGCTCGCCTTACAAGAAACACGCTCTGCTTTTGAGAAAGCAGCACTCTTCTACTCTACCCTGTTTCCTATATAGCCAGAACAGTCAGCTTGCTCAGAACCAAAGAACTGTGCTTCGTACACACAATGGCCATAACTAGTTACACTCCGCTTAGGAAACTGACAAGAAGAGTAGTTTCTCTTGCGTCCAATACAATGCACTTGCTGGGAACAGACGCGAGTGCTATTTGCACTGTGTATGGCCAAATGAGCACAATAGTGAAGCTCCTTACCAGAAAACAACTCTTGCTACTAGGACCAGAAACTGCATGTGATTCAACTCCGTGGAATTCAACTCTAGCTTCCCTTAAAAGAAACACACTCTGCTTTTGAGAAAGCAGCACTCTTCTACTCTACTGTGTTTCCTATAGAGCCAGAACAGTCAGCTTGCTCAGAACCAAAGAACTGTGCTTCCTACACAAAAGCTCCATATCTACTTCAACTCTCCTTAGGAAACTGACAAAAACAGTCGTTTCCCTTGCGTCCAATACACTGCACTTGCTGAGAACAGAAGCGAGTGCTATTTGCACTGTGTATGGCCAAATGAGTACAATAGTGACTCTCCTTACCAGAAAACAACTCTTGGTGCTAGGACCAGAAACTGCATGTGATTCAACTCCGTTTATGAAAGGGAATTCAACTCTAGCTTGCCTTACAAGAAACACACTCTGCTTTTGAGAAAGCAGCACTCTTCTACTCTACAGTGTTTCCTATAGAGCCAGAACAGTCAGCTTGCTCAGAACTAAAGAACTGTGCTTCCTACACACAAGGGCCATATCTAATTCAACTCTGCTTAGGAAACTGACAAGAACAGTATTTTCTCTTGCGTCCAATACACTGCATTTGCTGGGATAAGACGCGAGTGCTATTTGCACTGGGTATGGCAAATTGAGCACAATAGTGACTCTCCTTACCAGAAAACAACTCTTGCTGCTAGGACCAGAAACTGCATGTGATTCAACTCCGTTTATGAAAGGGAATTGAACTCTAGCTCTATTTGCACTGGATAAGCACAATAGTGACTCTCCTTACCAGAAAACAACTTTTGCTGCTAGGACCACAAACTGCATGTGATTCAACCCCGTTTATGAAAGGGAAATCAACTCTAGCTCGCCTTACAAGAAACACACTCTGCTTTAGAGAAAGCAGCACTCTTCTACTCTACTGTGTTTCCTATATAGCCAGAACTGTCAGCTTGCTCAGCACTAAAGAACTGTGCTTCCTACACACAAGGGCCATATCTAATTCAACTCTGCTTAGGAAACTGACAAGAACAGTAGTTTCTCTTGCGTCCAATACACTGGATTTGCTGGGAACAGACGCGAGTGCTATTTGCACTGTGTATGGCCAATTGAGCACAATAGTGAATCTCCTTACCAGAAAACAACTCTTGCTGCTAGGACCACAAACTGCATGTGAGTCAACTCCGTTTATGAAAGGGAATTCAACTCTAGCAAACCTTACAAGAAACACACTCTGCTTTTGAGAAAGCAGCACTCTTCTACTCTACTCTGTTTCCTATATAGCCAGAACAGTCAGCTTGCTCAGAACCAAAGAACTGTGCTTCCTACACTCACGGGCCATATCTAGTTCAACTCTGCTTAGGAAACTGAAAAGAACAGTCTCTTGTCTTGCGTCCAATACACTGCACTTGCTGGGAACAGACGCGAATGCTATTAGCACTGGGCATGGCCAATTGAGCACAATAGTGACTCTCCTTACAAGAAAACAACTCTTGCTGCTAGGACCAGAAACTGCATGTGATTCAAGTCCATTTATGAAAGGGAATTCAACTCTAGCTTGCCTTACAAGAAACACACTCTGCTTTTGAGAAAGCAGCACTCTTCTACTCTACTGTGTTTCGTATATAGCCAGAACAGTCAGCTTGCTCAGAACTAAAGAACTGTGCTTCCTACACACAAGGGCCATATCTAATTCAACTCTGCTTAGGAAACTGACAAGAACAGTATTTTCTCTTGCGTCCAATACACTGCATATGCTGGGATAAGACGTGAGTGCTATTTGCACTGTGTAAGGCCAATTGAGCACAATAGTGACTCTCCTTACCAGAAAACAACTCTTGCTGCTAGGTCCAGAAACTGCATGTGATTCAACTCCGTTTATGAAAGGGAATTGAACTCTAGCTCTATTTGCACTGGATAAGCACAATAGTGACTCTCCTTACCAGACAACAACTTTTGTTGCTAGGACCAGAATCTGCATGTGATTCAACTCCGTTTATGAAAGGGAAATCAACTCTAGCTCACCTTACAAGAAACACACTCTGCTTTAGAGAAAGCAGCACTCTTCTACTCTACTGTGTTTCCTATATAGCCAGAACTGTCAGCTTGCTCAGAACTAAAGAACTGTGCTTCCTACACACAAGGGCCATATCTAATTCAACTCTGCTTAGGAAACTGACAAGAACAGTAGTTTCTCTTGCGTCCAATACACTGCATTTGCTGGGAACAGACGCGAGTGCTATTTGCACTGTGTATGGCCAATTGAGCACAATAGTGAATCTCCTTACCAGAAAACAAGTCTTGCTGCTAGGAACACAAACTGCATGTGATTCAACTCCGTTTATGAAAGGGAATTCAACTCTAGCTCGCCTTACAAGAAACACACTCTGCTTTTGAGAAAGAAGCACTCTTCTACTCTACTCTGTTTCCTATATAGCCAGAACAGTCAGCTTGCTCAGAACTAAAGAACTGTGCTTCCTACACACAAGGGCAATATCTAATTCAACTCTGCTTAGGAAACTGACAAGAACAGTAGTTTCTCTTGCGTCCAATACACTGCATTTGCTGGGATAAGAGGCGAGTGCTATTTGCACTGTGTAAGGCCAATTGAGCACAATAGTGAATCTCCTTACCAGAAAACAACTTTTGCTGCTAGGACCAGAAACTGCATGTGATTCAACTCCGTTTATGAAAGGGAAATCAAGTCCAGCTCGCCTTACAATAAACACACTCTGCTTTAGAGAAAGCAGCACTCTTCTACTCTACTGTGTTTCCTATATAGCCAGAACTGTCAGCTTGCTCAGAACTAAAGAACTATGCTTCCTACACACAAGGGCAATATCTAATTCAACTCTGCTTCGGAAACTGACAAGAACAGTAGTTTCTCTTGGGTCCAATACACTGCATTTGCTGGGATAAGACGCGAGTGCTATTTGCACTGTGTAAGGCCAATGGAGCACAATAGTGACTCTCCTTACCAGAAAACAACTCTTGCTGCTAGGACCAGAACTGCATGTGATTCAACTCCGTGGAATTCAACTCTAGCTTCCCTTAAAAGAAACACACTCTGCTTTTGAGAAAGCAGCACTCTTCTACTCTACTGTGTTTCCTATAGAGCCAGAACAGTCACCTTGCTCAGAACCAAAGAACTGTGCTTCCTACACAAAAGCTCCATATCTAATTCAACTCTGCTTAGGAAACTGACAAGAACAGTAGTTTCTCTTGCGTCCAATACACTGCATTTGCTGTGATAAGACGCGAGTGCTATTTGCACTGTGTATGGCCAATTGAGCAGAATAGTGAATCTCCTTACCAGAAAACAACTCTTGCTGCTAGGACCAGAAACTGCATGTGATTCAACTCCGTTCATGAAAGGGAAATCAACTCTGGCTCGCCTTACAAGAAAAACACTCTGCTTTTGAGAAAGCAGCACTCTTCTACTCTGCTGTGTTTCCTATAGAGCCAGAACAGTTAGCTTGCTCAGAACCAAAGAACTGTGCTTCCTACACACAATGGCCATAACTAGTTCAACTCTGCTTAGGAAACTGACAAGAACAGTAGTTTCTCTTGAGTCCAATACAATGCACTTGTTGGGTACAGACGCGAGTGCTATTTGCACTCTGTATGGCCAAATGAGCACAATAGTGACTCTCCTTACCCGAAAACAACTCTTGGTGCTAGGACCAGAAACTGCATGTGATTCAACTCCGTTTATGAAAGGGAATTCAACTCTAGCTTGCTTTACAAGAAACACACTCTGCTTTTGAGAAAGCAGCACTCTTCTACTCTACTGTGTTTCCTATATAGCCAGAACAGTCAGCTTGCTCAGAACTAAAGAACTGTGCTTTCTACACACAAGGGCCATATCTAATTCAACTCTGCTTAGGAAACTGACAAGAACAGTAGTTTCTCTTGCGTCCAATACACTGCATTTGCTGGGATAAGACGCGAGTGCTATTTGCACTATGTAAGGCCATTTGAGCATAATAGTGAATCTCCTTACCAGAAAACAACTTTTGCTGCTAGGACCAGCAACTGCATGTGATTCAACTCCGTTAATGAAAGGGAAATCAACTCTAGCTCGCCTTACAAGAAACACACTATGCTTTTGAGAAAGCAGCACTCTTCTACTCTACTCTATTTCCTATATAGCCTGAACAGTCAGCTTGCTCAGAACCAAAGAACTGTGCTTCCTACACTCACTGGCCATATCTAGTTCAACTCTGCTTAGGAAACTGAAAAGAACAGTCTCTTGTCTTGCGGCCAATACACTGCACTTGCTGGGAACAGACGCGAGTGCTATTTGCACTGGGTATGGCCAATTGAGCACAATAGTGACTCTCCTTACCAGAAAACAACTCTTGCTGCTAGGACCAGAAACTGCATGTGATTCAACTCCGTTTATGAAAGGGAATTCAACTCTAGCTCTATTTGCACTGGATAAGCACAATAGTGACTCTCCTTACCAGAAAACAACTTTTGGTGCTAGGACCAGAAACTGCATGTGATTCAACTCCGTTTATGAAAGGGAAATCAACTCTAGCTCACCTTACAAGAAACACACTCTGCTTTAGAGAAAGCAGCACTGTTCTACTCTACTGTGTTTCCTATATAGCCAGAACAGTCAGCTTGCTCAGAACCAAAGAACTGTGCTTCCTACACACAATGGCCATAACTAGTTCAACTCTGCTTAGGAAACTGACAAGAACAGTAGTTTCTCTTGCGTCCAATACAATGCACTTGCTGGGTACAGACGCGAGTGCTTTTGCACTGTGTATGGCCAAATGAGCACAATAGTGACTCTCCTTACCCGAAAACAACTCTTGGTGCTAGGACCAGAAACTGCATGTGATTCAACTCCGTTTATGAAAGGGAATTCAACTCTAGCTTGCCTTACAAGAAACACACTCTGCTTTTGAGAAAGCAGCACTCTTCTACTCTATGTGTTTCCTATATAGCCAGAACAGTCAGCTTGCTCAGAACCAAAGAACTGTGCTTCCTACACTCACTGGCCATATCTAGTTCAACTCTGCTTAGGAAACTGAAAAGAACAGTCTCTTGTCTTGCGTCCAATACACTGCACTGGCTGGGAACAGACACGAGTGCTATTTTCTCTGGGTATGGCCAATTGAGCACAATAGTGACTCTCCTTACCATAAACAACTCTTGCTGCTAGGACCAGAAACTGCATGTGATTCAACTCCGTTTATGAAAGGGAATTCAACTCTAGCTCTATTTACACTGGATAAGCACAATAGTGACTCTCCTTATAGAAAACAACTTTTGTTGCTAGGACCAGAAACTGCATGTGTTTCAACTCCTTTTATGAAAGGGAAATCAACTCTAGCTCGCCTTACAAGAAACACACTCTGCTTTAGAGAAAGCAGCACTCTTCGACTATACTGTGTTTCCTATATAGCCAGAACTGTCAGCTTGCTCAGAACTAAAGAACTGTGCTTCCTACACACAAGGGCCATATCTAATTCAACTCTGCTTAGGAAACTGACAAGAACAGTAGTTTCTCTTGCGTCCAATACACTGCATTTGCTGGGAACAGACGCGAGTGCTATTTGCACTGTGTATGGCCAATTGAGCACAATAGTGAATCTCCTTACCAGAAAACAAGTCTTGCTGCTAGGAACACAAACTGCATGTGATTCAACTCCGTTTATGAAAGGGAATTCAACTCTAGCTCGCCTTACAAGAAACACACTCTGCTTTTGAGAAAGAAGCACTCTTCTACTCTACTCTGTTTCCTATATAGCCAGAACAGTCAGCTTGCTCAGAACTAAAGAACTGTGCTTCCTACACACAAGGGCAATATCTAATTCAACTCTGCTTAGGAAACTGACAAGAACAGTAGTTTCTCTTGCGTCCAATACACTGCATTTGCTGGGATAAGACGCGAGTGCTATTTGCACTGTGTAAGGCCAATTGAGCACAATAGTGAATCTCCTTACCAGAAAACAACTTTTGCTGCTAGGACCAGAAACTGCATGTGATTGAACTCCGTTTATGAAAGGGAAATCAAGTCCAGCTCGCCTTACAATAAACACACTCTGCTTTAGAGAAAGCAGCACTCTTCTACTCTACTGTGTTTCCTATATAGCCAGAACTGTCAGCTTGCTCAGAACTAAAGAACTATGCTTCCTACATACAAGGGCAATATCTAATTCAACTCTGCTTCGGAAACTGACAAGAACAGTAGTTTCTCTTGGGTCCAATACACTGCATTTGCTGGGATAAGACGCGAGTGCTATTTGCACTGTGTAAGGCCAATGGAGCACAATAGTGACTCTCCTTACCAGAAAACAACTCTTGCTGCTAGGACCAGAACTGCATGTGATTCAACTCCGTGGAATTCAACTCTAGCTTCCCTTAAAAGAAACACACTCTGCTTTTGAGAAAGCAGCACTCTTCTACTCTACTGTGTTTCCTATAGAGCCAGAACAGTCACCTTGCTCAGAACCAAAGAACTGTGCTTCCTACACAAAAGCTCCATATCTAATTCAACTCTGCTTAGGAAACTGACAAGAACAGTAGTTTCTCTTGCGTCCAATACACTGCATTTGCTGGGATAAGACGCGAGTGCTATTTGCACTGTGTATGGCCAATTGAGCAGAATAGTGAATCTCCTTACCAGAAAACAACTCTTGTTGCTAGGACCAGAAACTGCATGTGATTCAACTCCGTTCATGAAAGGGAAATCAACTCTAGCTCGCCTTACAAGAAACACACTATGCTTTTGAGAAAGCAGCACTCTTCTACTCTACTCTATTTCCTATATAGCCTGAACAGTCAGCTTGCTCAGAACCAAAGAACTGTGCTTCCTACACTCACTGGCCATATCTAGTTCAACTCTGCTTAGGAAACTGAAAAGAACAGTCTCTTGTCTTGCGGCCAATACACTGCACTTGCTGGGAACAGACGCGAGTGCTATTTGCACTGGGTATGGCCAATTGAGCACAATAGTGACTCTCCTTACCAGAAAACAACTCTTGCTGCTAGGACCAGAAACTGCATGTGATTCAACTCCGTTTATGAAAGGGAATTCAACTCTAGCTCTATTTGCACTGGATAAGCACAATAGTGACTCTCCTTACCAGAAAACAACTTTTGGTGCTAGGACCAGAAACTGCATGTGATTCAACTCCGTTTATGAAAGGGAAATCAACTCTAGCTCGCCTTACAATAAACACACTCTGCTTTAGAGAAAGCAGCACTCTTCTACTCTACTGTGTTTCCTATATAGCCAGAACTGTCAGCTTGCTCAGAACTAAAGAACTATGCTTCCTACATACAAGGGCAATATCTAATTCAACTCTGCTTCGGAAACTGACAAGAACAGTAGTTTCTCTTGGGTCCAATACACTGCATTTGCTGGGATAAGACGCGAGTGCTATTTGCACTGTGTAAGGCCAATGGAGCACAATAGTGACTCTCCTTACCAGAAAACAACTCTTGCTGCTAGGACCAGAACTGCATGTGATTCAACTCCGTGGAATTCAACTCTAGCTTCCCTTAAAAGAAACACACTCTGCTTTTGAGAAAGCAGCACTCTTCTACTCTACTGTGTTTCCTATAGAGCCAGAACAGTCACCTTGCTCAGAACCAAAGAACTGTGCTTCCTACACAAAAGCTCCATATCTAATTCAACTCTGCTTAGGAAACTGACAAGAACAGTAGTTTCTCTTGCGTCCAATACACTGCATTTGCTGGGATAAGACGCGAGTGCTATTTGCACTGTGTATGGCCAATTGAGCAGAATAGTGAATCTCCTTACCAGAAAACAACTCTTGTTGCTAGGACCAGAAACTGCATGTGATTCAACTCCGTTCATGAAAGGGAAATCAACTCTAGCTCGCCTTACAAGAAACACACTATGCTTTTGAGAAAGCAGCACTCTTCTACTCTACTCTATTTCCTATATAGCCTGAACAGTCAGCTTGCTCAGAACCAAAGAACTGTGCTTCCTACACTCACTGGCCATATCTAGTTCAACTCTGCTTAGGAAACTGAAAAGAACAGTCTCTTGTCTTGCGGCCAATACACTGCACTTGCTG
Source organism: Peromyscus californicus insignis (assembly GCF_007827085.1). Lineage (NCBI taxonomy): Eukaryota > Metazoa > Chordata > Mammalia > Rodentia > Cricetidae > Peromyscus > Peromyscus californicus. Next base: position 163,233 of record NW_026294565.1, on the reverse strand, counting down.
GGAACAGACGCGAGTGCTATTTGCACTGGGTATGGCCAATTGAGCACAATAGTGACTCTCCTTACCAGAAAACAACTCTTGCTGCTAGGACCAGAAACTGCATGTGATTCAACTCCGTTTATGAAAGGGAATTCAACTCTAGCTCTATTTGCACTGGATAAGCACAATAGTGACTCTCCTTACCAGAAAACAACTTTTGGTGCTAGGACCAGAAACTGCATGTGATTCAACTCCGTTTATGAAAGGGAAATCAACTCTAGCTCACCTTACAAGAAACACACTCTGCTTTAGAGAAAGCAGCACTCTTCTACTCTACTGTGTTTCCTATATAGCCAGAACAGTCAGCTTGCTCAGAACCAAAGAACTGTGCTTCCTACACACAATGGCCATAACTAGTTCAACTCTGCTTAGGAAACTGACAAGAACAGTAGTTTCTCTTGCGTCCAATACAATGCACTTGCTGGGTACAGACGCGAGTGCTTTTGCACTGTGTATGGCCAAATGAGCACAATAGTGACTCTCCTTACCCGAAAACAACTCTTGGTGCTAGGACCAGAAACTGCATGTGATTCAACTCCGTTTATGAAAGGGAATTCAACTCTAGCTTGCCTTACAAGAAACACACTCTGCTTTTGAGAAAGCAGCACTCTTCTACTCTATGTGTTTCCTATATAGCCAGAACAGTCAGCTTGCTCAGAACCAAAGAACTGTGCTTCCTACACTCACTGGCCATATCTAGTTCAACTCTGCTTAGGAAACTGAAAAGAACAGTCTCTTGTCTTGCGTCCAATACACTGCACTGGCTGGGAACAGACACGAGTGCTATTTTCTCTGGGTATGGCCAATTGAGCACAATAGTGACTCTCCTTACCAGAAAACAACTCTTGCTGCTAGGACCAGAAACTGCATGTGATTCAACTCCGTTTATGAAAGGGAATTCAACTCTAGCTCTATTTACACTGGATAAGCACAATAGTGACTCTCCTTATAGAAAACAACTTTTGCTGCTAGGACCAGAAACTGCATGTGTTTCAACTCCTTTTATGAAAGGGAAATCAACTCTAGCTCGCCTTACAAGAAACACACTCTGCTTTAGAGAAAGCAGCACTCTTCTACTATACTGTGTTTCCTATATAGCCAGAACTGTCAGCTTGCTCAGAACTAAAGAACTGTGCTTCCTAAACACAAGGGCCATATCTAATTCAACTCTGCTTAGGAAACTGACAAGAACAGTAGTTTCTCTTGCGTCCAATACACTGCATTTGCTGGGAACAGACGCGAGTGCTATTTGCACTGTGTATGGCCAATTAAGCACAATAGTGAATCTCCTTACCAGAAAACAAGTCTTGCTGCTAGGACCACAAACTGCATGTGATTCAACTCCGTTTATGAAAGGGAATTCAACTCTAGCTCGCCTTACAAGAAACACACTCTGCTTTTGAGAAAGAAGCACTCTTCTACTCTACTCTGTTTCCTATATAGCCAGAACAGTCAGCTTGCTCAGAACTAAAGAACTGTGCTTCCTACACACAGGGCAATATCTAATTCAACTCTGCTTAGGAAACTGACAAGAATAGTAGTTTCTCTTGCGTCCAATACACTGCATTTGCTGGGATAAGACGCGAGTGCTATTTGCACTGTGTAAGGCCAATTGAGCAGAATAGTGAATCTCCTTACCAGAAAACAACTCTTGCTGCTAGGACCAGAAACTGCATGTGATTCAACTCCGTTCATGAAAGGGAAATCAACTCTGGCTCGCCTTACAAGAAAAACACTCTGCTTTTGAGAAAGCAGCACTCTTCTACTCTGCTGTGTTTCCTATAGAGCCAGAACAGTTAGCTTGCTCAGAACCAAAGAACTGTGCTTCCTACACACAATGGCCATAACTAGTTCAACTCTGCTTAGGAAACTGACAAGAACAGTAGTTTCTCTTGCGTCCAATACAATGCACTTGCTGGGTACAGACGCGAGTGCTATTTGCACTCTGTATGGCCAAATGAGCACAATAGTGAATCTCCTTACCAGAAAACAACTCTTGGTGCTAGGACCAGAAACTGTATGTGATTCAACTCCGTTTATGAAAGGGAATTCAACTCTAGCTTGCCTTACAAGAAACACACTCTGCTTTTGAGAAAGCAGCACTCTTCTACTCTACTGTGTTTCCTATATAGCCAGAACAGTCAGCTTGCTTAGAACTAAAGAACTGTGCTTCCTACACACAAGGGACATATCTAATTCAACTCTGCTTAGGAAATTGACAAGAACAGTAGTTTCTCTTGCGTCCAATACACTGCATTTGCTGGGATAAGACGCGAGTGCTATTTGCTCTGTGTAAGGCCAATTTAGCACAATAGTGACTCTCCTTACCAGAAAACAACTCTTGCTGCTAGGACCAGAAACTGCATGTGACTCAACTCCGTTTATGAAAGGGAATTGAACTCTAGCTCTATTTGCACTGGATAAGCACAATAGTGACTCTCCTTACCAGACAACAACTTTTGTTGCTAGGACAAGAATCTGCATGTGATTCAACTCCGTTTATGAAAGGGAAATCAACTCTAGCTCGCCTTACAAGAAACACACTCTGCTTTAGAGAAAGCAGCACTGTTCTACTCTACTGTGTTTCCTATATAGCCAGAACTGTCAGCTTGCTCAGAACTAAAGAACTGTGCTTCCTACACACAAGGGCCATATCTAATTCAACTCTGCTTAGGAAACTGACAAGAACAGTAGTTTCTCTTGTGTCCAATACACTGCATTTGCTGAGAAAAGACGCGAGTGCTATTTGCACTGTGTATGGCCAATTGAGCACAATAGTGAATCTCCTTACCAGAAAACAACTCTTGCTGCTAGGACCAGAAATTGCATGTGATTCAACTCCGTTTTTGAAAGGGAATTAAACTCTGGCTCGCCTTACAAGAAACACACTATGCTTTTGAGAAAGCAGCACTCTTCTACTCTACTCTATTTCCTATATAGCCTGAACAGTCAGCTTGCTCAGAACCAAAGAACTGTGCTTCCTACACTCACTGGCCATATCTAGTTCAACTCTGCTTAGGAAACTGAAAAGAACAGTCTCTTGTCTTGCGGCCAATACACTGCACTTGCTGGGAACAGACGCGAGTGCTATTTGCACTGGGTATGGCCAATTGAGCACAATAGTGACTCTCCTTACCAGAAAACAACTCTTGCTGCTAGGACCAGAAACTGCATGTGATTCAACTCCGTTTATGAAAGGGAATTCAACTCTAGCTCTATTTGCACTGGATAAGCACAATAGTGACTCTCCTTACCAGAAAACAACTTTTGGTGCTAGGACCAGAAACTGCATGTGATTCAACTCCGTTTATGAAAGGGAAATCAACTCTAGCTCACCTTACAAGAAACACACTCTGCTTTAGAGAAAGCAGCACTCTTCTACTCTACTGTGTTTCCTATATAGCCAGAACAGTCAGCTTGCTCAGAACCAAAGAACTGTGCTTCCTACACACAATGGCCATAACTAGTTCAACTCTGCTTAGGAAACTGACAAGAACAGTAGTTTCTCTTGCGTCCAATACAATGCACTTGCTGGGTACAGACGCGAGTGCTTTTGCACTGTGTATGGCCAAATGAGCACAATAGTGACTCTCCTTACCCGAAAACAACTCTTGGTGCTAGGACCAGAAACTGCATGTGATTCAACTCCGTTTATGAAAGGGAATTCAACTCTAGCTTGCCTTACAAGAAACACACTCTGCTTTTGAGAAAGCAGCACTCTTCTACTCTATGTGTTTCCTATATAGCCAGAACAGTCAGCTTGCTCAGAACCAAAGAACTGTGCTTCCTACACTCACTGGCCATATCTAGTTCAACTCTGCTTAGGAAACTGAAAAGAACAGTCTCTTGTCTTGCGTCCAATACACTGCACTGGCTGGGAACAGACACGAGTGCTATTTTCTCTGGGTATGGCCAATTGAGCACAATAGTGACTCTCCTTACCAGAAAACAACTCTTGCTGCTAGGACCAGAAACTGCATGTGATTCAACTCCGTTTATGAAAGGGAATTCAACTCTAGCTCTATTTACACTGGATAAGCACAATAGTGACTCTCCTTATAGAAAACAACTTTTGCTGCTAGGACCAGAAACTGCATGTGTTTCAACTCCTTTTATGAAAGGGAAATCAACTCTAGCTCGCCTTACAAGAAACACACTCTGCTTTAGAGAAAGCAGCACTCTTCTACTATACTGTGTTTCCTATATAGCCAGAACTGTCAGCTTGCTCAGAACTAAAGAACTGTGCTTCCTAAACACAAGGGCCATATCTAATTCAACTCTGCTTAGGAAACTGACAAGAACAGTAGTTTCTCTTGCGTCCAATACACTGCATTTGCTGGGAACAGACGCGAGTGCTATTTGCACTGTGTATGGCCAATTAAGCACAATAGTGAATCTCCTTACCAGAAAACAAGTCTTGCTGCTAGGACCACAAACTGCATGTGATTCAACTCCGTTTATGAAAGGGAATTCAACTCTAGCTCGCCTTACAAGAAACACACTCTGCTTTTGAGAAAGAAGCACTCTTCTACTCTACTCTGTTTCCTATATAGCCAGAACAGTCAGCTTGCTCAGAACTAAAGAACTGTGCTTCCTACACACAGGGCAATATCTAATTCAACTCTGCTTAGGAAACTGACAAGAATAGTAGTTTCTCTTGCGTCCAATACACTGCATTTGCTGGGATAAGACGCGAGTGCTATTTGCACTGTGTAAGGCCAATTGAGCAGAATAGTGAATCTCCTTACCAGAAAACAACTCTTGCTGCTAGGACCAGAAACTGCATGTGATTCAACTCCGTTCATGAAAGGGAAATCAACTCTGGCTCGCCTTACAAGAAAAACACTCTGCTTTTGAGAAAGCAGCACTCTTCTACTCTGCTGTGTTTCCTATAGAGCCAGAACAGTTAGCTTGCTCAGAACCAAAGAACTGTGCTTCCTACACACAATGGCCATAACTAGTTCAACTCTGCTTAGGAAACTGACAAGAACAGTAGTTTCTCTTGCGTCCAATACAATGCACTTGCTGGGTACAGACGCGAGTGCTATTTGCACTCTGTATGGCCAAATGAGCACAATAGTGAATCTCCTTACCAGAAAACAACTCTTGGTGCTAGGACCAGAAACTGTATGTGATTCAACTCCGTTTATGAAAGGGAATTCAACTCTAGCTTGCCTTACAAGAAACACACTCTGCTTTTGAGAAAGCAGCACTCTTCTACTCTACTGTGTTTCCTATATAGCCAGAACAGTCAGCTTGCTTAGAACTAAAGAACTGTGCTTCCTACACACAAGGGACATATCTAATTCAACTCTGCTTAGGAAATTGACAAGAACAGTAGTTTCTCTTGCGTCCAATACACTGCATTTGCTGGGATAAGACGCGAGTGCTATTTGCTCTGTGTAAGGCCAATTTAGCACAATAGTGACTCTCCTTACCAGAAAACAACTCTTGCTGCTAGGACCAGAAACTGCATGTGACTCAACTCCATTTATGAAAGGGAATTGAACTCTAGCTCTATTTGCACTGGATAAGCACAATAGTGACTCTCCTTACCAGACAACAACTTTTGTTGCTAGGACAAGAATCTGCATGTGATTCAACTCCGTTTATGAAAGGGAAATCAACTCTAGCTCGCCTTACAAGAAACACACTCTGCTTTAGAGAAAGCAGCACTGTTCTACTCTACTGTGTTTCCTATATAGCCAGAACTGTCAGCTTGCTCAGAACTAAAGAACTGTGCTTCCTACACACAAGGGCCATATCTAATTCAACTCTGCTTAGGAAACTGACAAGAACAGTAGTTTCTCTTGTGTCCAATACACTGCATTTGCTGAGAAAAGACGCGAGTGCTATTTGCACTGTGTATGGCCAATTGAGCACAATAGTGAATCTCCTTACCAGAAAACAACTCTTGCTGCTAGGACCAGAAATTGCATGTGATTCAACTCCGTTTTTGAAAGGGAATTAAACTCTGGCTCGCCTTACAAGAAACACACTCTGCTTTTGAGAAAGCAGCACTCTACTACTCTACTGTGTTTCCTAAACAGCCACAACAGTCAGCTTGCTTAGAACCAAAGAACTGTGCTTCCTACACACAATGGCCATAACTAGTTACACTCCGCTTAGGAAACTGACAAGAACAGTAGTTTCTCTTGCGTCCAATACACTGCATTTGCTGGGAACAGACGCGAGTGCTATTTGCACTGTGTATGGCCAATTGAGCACAATAGTGAATCTCCTTACCAGAAAACAAGTCTTGCTCCTAGGACCACAAACTGCATGTGATTCAACTCCGTTTATGAAAGGGAATTCAACTCTTGCTCGCCTTACAAGAAACACAAGCTGCTTTTGATAAAGAAGCACTCTTCTACTCTACTCTGTTTCCTATATAGCCAGAACAGTTAGCTTGTTCAGAACTAAAGAACTGTGCTTCCTACACACAAGGGCAATATCTAATTCAACTCTGCTTAGGAAACTGACAAGAACAGTAGTTTCTCTTGCGTCCAATACACTGCATTTGCTGGGATAAGACGCGAGGGCTATTTGCACTGTGTAAGGCCAATTGAGCACAATAGTGAATCTCCTTACCAGAAAACAACTTTTGCTGCTAGGACCAGAAACTGCATGTGATTCAACTCCGTTTATGAAAGGGAAATCAAGTCTAGCTCGCCTTACAAGAAACACACTCTGCTTTAGAGAAAGCAGCACTCTTCTACTCTACTGTGTTTCCTATATAGCCAGAACTGTCATCTTGCTCAGAACTAAAGAACTGTGCTTCCTACATACAAGGGCAATATCTAATTCAACTCTGCTTAGGAAACTGACAAGAACAGTAGTTTCTCTTGCGTCCAATACACTGCATTTGCTGGGAACAGACGCGAGTGCTATTTTCAATGTGTATGGCCAATTGAGCACAATAGTGACTCTCCTTACCAGAAAACAACTCTTGATGCTAGGACCAGAAACTGCATGTGATTCAACTCCGTTTATGAAAGGGAATTGAACTCTAGCTCTATTTGCACTGGATAAGCACAATAGTGACTCTCCTTACCAGAAAACAACTTTTGCTGCTAGGACCACAAACTGCATGTGATTCAACTCCGTTTATGAAAGGGAAATCAACTCTAGCTCGCCTTACAAGAAACACACTCTGCTTTAGAGAAAGCAGCACTGTTCTACTCTACTGTGTTTCCTATATAGCCAGAACTGTCAGCTTGCTCAGAACTAAAGAACTGTGCTTCCTACACACAAGGGCCATATCTAATTCAACTCTGCTTAGGAAACTGACAAGAACAGTAGTTTCTCTTGTGTCCAATACACTGCATTTGCTGAGAAAAGACGCGAGTGCTATTTGCACTGTGTATGGCCAATTGAGCACAATAGTGAATCTCCTTACCAGAAAACAACTCTTGCTGCTAGGACCAGAAATTGCATGTGATTCAACTCCGTTTTTGAAAGGGAATTAAACTCTGGCTCGCCTTACAAGAAACACACTCTGCTTTTGAGAAAGCAGCACTCTACTACTCTACTGTGTTTCCTAAAGAGCCAGAACAGTCAGCTTGCTTAGAACCAAAGAACTGTGCTTCCTACACACAATGGCCATAACTAGTTACACTCCGCTTAGGAAACTGACAAGAACAGTAGTTTCTCTTGCGTCCAATACACTGCATTTGCTGGGAACAGACGCGAGTGCTATTTGCACTGTGTATGGCCAATTGAGCACAATAGTGAATCTCCTTACCAGAAAACAAGTCTTGCTCCTAGGACCACAAACTGCATGTGATTCAACTCCGTTTATGAAAGGGAATTCAACTCTTGCTCGCCTTACAAGAAACACAAGCTGCTTTTGATAAAGAAGCACTCTTCTACTCTAGTCTGTTTCCTATATAGCCAGAACAGTTAGCTTGTTCAGAACTAAAGAACTGTGCTTCCTACACACAAGGGCCATATCTAATTCAACTCTGCTTAGGAAACTGACAAGAACAGTAGTTTCTCTTGCGTCCAATACACTGCATTTGCAGGGAACAGACGCGAGTGCTATTTGCACTGTATATGGCAATTGAGCACAATAGTGAATCTCCTTACCAGAAAACACTTTTGCTGCTAGGACCAGAAACTGCATGTGATTCAACTCCGTTTATGAAAGGGAAATCAAGTCTAGCTCGCCTTACAAGAAACACACTCTGCTTTAGAGAAATCAGCACTCTTCTACTCTACTGTGTTTCCTATATAGCCAGAACTGTCAGCTTGCTCAGAACTAAAGAACTGTGCTTCCTACACACAAGGGCCATATCTAATTCAACTCTGCTTAGGAAACTGACAAGAACAGTATTTTCTCTTGCGTCCAATACACTGCATTTGCTGGGATAAGATGCGAGTGGTATTTGCAATGTGTATGGCCAATTGAGCACAATAGTGAATCTCCTTACCAGAAAACAACTCTTGCTGCTAGGACCAGAAATTGCATGTGATTCAACTCCGTTTATGAAAGGGAAATCAACTCTGGCTCGCCTTACAAGAAAAACACTCTGCTTTTGAGAAAGCAGCACTCTTCTACTCTACTGTGTTTCCTATAGAGCCAGAACAGTCAGCTTGCTCAGAATCAAAGAACTGTGCTTCCAACACAATGGCCATAACTAGTTCAACTCTGCTTAGGAAACTGACAAGAACAGTAGTTTCTCTTGCGTCCAATACAATGCACTTGCTGGGTACAGACGGGAGTGCTATTTGCAATGTGTATGGCCAATTGAGCACAATAGTGACTCTCCTTACCCGAAAACAACTCTTGGTGCTAGGACCAGAAACTGCATGTGATTCAACTCCGTTTATGAAAGGGAATTCAGCTCTAGCTTGCCTTACAAGAAACACACTCTGCTTTTGAGAAAGCAGCACTCTTCTACTCTACTGTGTTTCCTATATAGCCAGAAAAGTCAGCTTGCTCAGAACTAAAGAACTGTGCTTCCTACACACAAGGGCCATATCTAATTCAACTCTGCTTAGGAAACTGACAAGAACAGTATTTTCTCTTCCGTCCAATACACTGCATTTGCTGGGATAAGACGCGAGTGCTATTTGCACTGGGTATGGCAAATTGAGCACAATAGTGACTCTCCTTACCAGAAAACAACTCTTGCTGCTAGGACCAGAAACTGCATGTGATTCAACTCCGTTTATGAAAGGGAATTGAACTCTAGCTCTATTTGCACTGGATAAGCACAATAGTGACTCTCCTTACCAGAAAACAACTTTTGCTGCTAGGACCACAAACTGCATGTGATTCAACTCCGTTTATGAAAGGGAAATCAACTCTAGCTCGCCTTACAAGAAACACACTCTGCTTTAGAGAAAGCAGCACTCTTCTACTCTACTGTGTTTCCTATATAGCCAGAACTGTCAGCTTGCTCAGCACTAAAGAACTGTGCTTCCTACACACAAGGGCCATATCAAATTCAACTCTGCTTAGGAAACTGACAAGAACAGTAGTTTCTCTTGCGTCCAATACACTGCATTTGCTGGGAACGGACGCGAGTGCTATTTGCACTGTGTATGGCCAATTGAGCACAATAGTGAATCTCCTTACCAGAAAACAACTCTTCCTGCTAGGACCACAAACTGCATGTGATTCAACTCCGTTTATGAAAGGGAATTCAACTCTAGCAAACCTTACAGGAAACACACTCTGCTTTTGAGAAAGCAGCACTCTTCTACTCTACTCTGTTTCCTATATAGCCAGAACAGTCAGCTTGCTCAGAATCAAAGAACTGTGCTTCCTACACAATGGCCATAACTAGTTCAACTCTGCTTAGGAAACTGACAAGAACAGTAGTTTCTCTTGCGTCCAATACAATGCACTTGCTGGGTACAGACGCGAGTGCTATTTGCAATGTGTATGGCCAATTGAGCACAATAGTGACTCTCCTTACCCGAAAACAACTCTTGGTGCTAGGACCAGAAATTGCATGTGATTCAACTCCGTTTATGAAAGGGAATTCAGCTCTAACTTGCCTTACAAGAAACACACTCTGCTTTTGAGGAAGCAGCACTCTTCTACTCTACTGTGTTTCCTATATAGCCAGAAGAGTCAGCTTGCTCAGAACTAAAGAACTGTGCTTCCTACACACAAGGGCCATATCTAATTCAACTCTGCTTAGGAAACTGACAAGAACAGTAGTTTCTCTTGCGTCCAATACACTGCATTTGCTGGGATAAGACGCGAGTGCTATTTGCACTGGGTATGGCAAATTGAGCCCAATAGTGACTCTCCTTACCAGAAAACAACTCTTGCTGCTAGAACCAGAAACTGCATGTGATTCAACTCCGTTTATGAAAGGGAATTGAACTCTAGCTCTATTTTCACTGGATAAGCACAATAGTGACTCTCCTTACCAGAAAACAACTTTTGCTGCTAGGACCACAAACTGCATGTGATTCAACTCCGTTTATGAAAGGGAAATCAACTCTAGCTCGCCTTACATGAAACACACTCTGCTTTAGAGAAAGCAGCACTCTTCTACTCTACTGTGTTTCCTATATAGCCAGAACTGTCAGCTTGCTCAGCACTAAAGAACTGTGCTTCCTACACACAAGGGCCATATCTAATTCAACTCTGCTTAGGAAACTGACAAGAACAGTAGTTTCTCTTGCGTTCAATACACTGCATTTGCTGGGAACGGACGCGAGTGCTATTTTCACTGTGTATGCCAATTGAGCACAATAGTGAATCTCCTTACCAGAAAACAACTCTTGCTGCTAGGACCACAAACTGCATGTGATTCAACTCCGTTTATGAAAGGGAATTCAACTCTAGCAAACCTTACAAGAAACACACTCTGCTTTTGAGAAAGCAGCACTCTTCTACTCTACTGTGTTTCATATAGAGCCAGAACAGTAAGCTTGCTCAGAACCAAAGAACTGTGCTTCCTACACTCACGGGCCATATCTAGTTCAACTCTGCTTAGGAAACTGAAAAGAACAGTCTCTTGTCTTGCGTCCAATACACTGCACTTGCTGGGAACAGACGCGAGTGCTATTAGCACTGGGCATGGCCAATTGAGCACAATAGTGACTCTCCTTACCAGAAAACAACTCTTGCTGCTAGGACCAGAAACTGCATGTGATTCAACTCCGTTTATGAAAGGGAATTCAACTCTAGCTTGCCTTACAAGAAACACACTCTGCTTTTGAGAAAGCAGCACTCTTCTACTCTACTGTGTTTCCTATATAGCCAGAACAGTCAGCTTGCTGAGAACTAAAGAACTGTGCTTCCTACACACAAGGGCCATATCTAATTCAAATCTGCTTAGGAAACTGACAAGAACAGTAGTTTCTCTTGCGTCCAATACACTGCATTTGCTGGGATAAGACGCGAGTGCTATTTGCACTGTGTAAGGCCAATTGAGCACAATAGTGACTCTCCTTACCAGAAAACAACTCTTGCTGCTAGGACCAGAAACTGCATGTGATTCAACTCCGTTTATGAAAGGGAATTGAACTCTAGCTCTATTTGCACTGGATAAGCACAATAGTGACTCTCCTTACCAGACAACAACTTTTGTTGTTAGGACCAGAATCTGCATGTGATTCAACTCCGTTTTGAAAGGGAAATCAACTCTAGCTCGCCTTACAAGAAACACACTCTGCTTTAGAGAAAGCAGCACTCTTCTACTCTACTGTGTTTCCTATATAGCCAGAACTGTCAGCTTGCTCAGAACTAAAGAACTGTGCTTCCTACACACAAGGGCCATATCTAATTCAACTCTGCTTAGGAAACTGACAAGAACAGTAGTTTCTCTTGTGTACAATACACTGCATTTGCTGGGAACAGACGCGAGTGCTATTTGCACTATTTATGGCCAATTGAGCACAATAGTGAATCTCCTTACCAGAAAACAACTCTATGCTGCTAGGACCACAAACTGCTTGTGATTCAACTCCCTTTATGAAAGTGAATTAAACTCTGGCTCGCCTTACAAGAAACACGCTCTGCTTTTGAGAAAGCAGCACTCTTCTACTCTACTCTGTTTCCTATATAGCCAGAACAGTCAGCTTGCTCAGAACCAAAGAACTGTGCTTCGTACACACAATGGTCATAACTAGTTACACTCCGCTTAGGAAACTGACAACAAGTGCAGTTTCTCTTGCGTCCAATACAATGCACTTGCTGGGAACAGACGCGAGTGCTATTTGCACTGTGTATGGCCAAATGAGCACAATAGTGAAGTTCCTTACCAGAAAACAACTCTTGCTACTAGGACCAGAAACTGCATGTGATTCAACTCCGTGGAATTCAACTCTAGTTTTCCTTAAAAGAAACACACTCTGCTTTTGAGAAAGCAGCACTCTTCTACTCTACTGTGTTTCCTATAGAGCCAGAACAGTCAGCTTGCTCAGAACCAAAGAACTGTGCTTCCTACACAAAAGCTCCATATCTACTTCAACTCTCCTTAGGAAACTGACAAAAACAGTCGTTTCCCTTGCGTCCAATACACTGGATTTGCTGGGAACAGACGCGAGTGCTATTTGCACTGTTATGTCCAATTGAGCACAATAGTAACTCTCCTTACCAGAAAACAACTTTTGCTGCTAGGACCACAAACTGCATGTGATTCAACTCCGTTTATGAAAGGGAAATCAACTCTAGCTCGCCTTACAAGAAACACACTCTGCTTTAGAGAAAGCAGCACTCTTCTACTCTACTGTGTTTCCTATATAGCCAGAACTGTAAGCTTGCTCAGCACTAAAGAACTGTGCTTCCTACACACAAGGGCCATATCTAATTCAACTCTGCTTACGAAACTGACAAGAACAGTAGTTTCTCTTGCGTCCAATACACTGCATTTGCTGGGATAAGACGCGAGTGCTATTTGCACTGTGTAAGGCCAATTGAGCACAATAGTGACTCTCCTTACCAGAAAACAACTTTTGCTGCTAGGACCACAAACTGCATGTGATTCAACTCCGTTTATGAAAGGGAAATCAACTCTAGCTCGCCTTACAAGAAACACACTGTGCTTTAGAGAAAGCAGCACTCTTCTACTCTACTGTGTTTCCTATATAGCCAGAACAGTCAGCTTGCTCAGAACTAAAGAACTGTGCTTCCTACACACAAGGGCCATATCTAATTCAACTCTGCTTAGGAAACTGACAAGAACAGTATTTTCTCTTGCGTCCAATACACTGCATTTGCTGGGATAAGATGCGAGTGCTATTTGCAATGTGTATGGCCAATTGAGCAAAATAGTGAATCTCCTTACCAGAAAACAACTCTTGCTGCTAGGACCAGAAACTGCATGTGATTCAACTCCGTTTATGAAAGGGAAATCAACTCTGGCTCGCCTTACAAGAAAAACACTCTGCTTTTGAGAAAGCAGCACTCTTCTACTCTACTGTGTTTCCTATAGAGCCAGAACAGTCAGCTTGCTCAGAATCAAAGAACTGTGCTTCCTACACAATGGCCATAACTAGTTCAACTCTGCTTAGGAAACTGACAAGAACAGTAGTTTCTCTTGCGTCCAATACAATGCACTTGCTGGGTACAGACGCGAGTGCTATTTGCAATGTGTATGGCCAATTGAGCACAATAGTGACTCTCCTTACCCGAAAACAACTCTTGGTGCTAGGACCAGAAACTGCATGTGATTCAACTCCGTTTATGAAAGGGAATTCAGCTCTAGCTTGCCTTACAAGAAACACACTCTGCTTTTGGGAAAGCAGCACTCTTCTACTCTACTGTGTTTCCTATATAGCCAGAAGAGTCAGCTTGCTCAGAACTAAAGAACTGTGCTTCCTACACACAAGGGCCATATCTAATTCAACTCTGCTTAGGAAACTGACAAGAACAGTATTTTCTCTTGCGTCCAATACACTGCATTTGCTGGGATAAGACGCGAGTGCTATTTGCACTGGGTATGGCAAATTGAGCACAATAGTGACTCTCCTTACCAGAAAACAACTCTTGCTGCTAGGACCAGAAACTGCATGTGATTCAACTCCGTTTATGAAAGGGAATTGAACTCTAGCTCTATTTGCACTGGATAAGCACAATAGTGACTCTCCTTACCAGAAAACAACTTTTGCTGCTAGGACCACAAACTGCATGTGATTCAACTCCGTTTATGAAAGGGAAATCAACTCTAGCTCGCCTTACAAGAAACACACTCTGCTTTAGAAAAAGCAGCACTCTTCTACTCTACTGTGTTTCCTATATAGCCAGAACTGTCAGCTTGCTCAGCACTAAAGAACTGTGCTTCCTACACACAAGGGCCATATCAAATTCAACTCTGCTTAGGAAACTGACAAAAACAGTAGTTTCTCTTGCGTCCAATACACTGCATTTGCTGGGAACGGACGCGAGTGCTATTTGCACTGTGTATGGCCAATTGAGCACAATAGTGAATCTCCTTACCAGAAAACAACTCTTGCTGCTAGGACCACAAACTGCATGTGATTCAACTCCGTTTATGAAAGGGAATTCAACTCTAGCAAACCTTACAGGAAACACACTCTGCTTTTGAGAAAGCAGCACTCTTCTACTCTACTCTGTTTCCTATATAGCCAGAACAGTCAGCTTGCTCAGAATCAAAGAACTGTGCTTCCTACACAATGGCCATAACTAGTTCAACTCTGCTTAGGAAACTGACAAGAACAGTAGTTTCTCTTGCGTCCAATACAATGCACTTGCTGGGTACAGACGCGAGTGCTATTTGCAATGTGTATGGCCAATTGAGCACAATAGTGACTCTCCTTACCCGAAAACAACTCTTGGTGCTAGGACCAGAAATTGCATGTGATTCAACTCCGTTTATGAAAGGGAATTCAGCTCTAACTTGCCTTACAAGAAACACACTCTGCTTTTGAGGAAGCAGCACTCTTCTACTCTACTGTGTTTCCTATATAGCCAGAAGAGTCAGCTTGCTCAGAACTAAAGAACTGTGCTTCCTACACACAAGGGCCATATCTAATTCAACTCTGCTTAGGAAACTGACAAGAACAGTAGTTTCTCTTGCGTCCAATACACTGCATTTGCTGGGATAAGACGCGAGTGCTATTTGCACTGGGTATGGCAAATTGAGCCCAATAGTGACTCTCCTTACCAGAAAACAACTCTTGCTGCTAGGACCAGAAACTGCATGTGATTCAACTCCGTTTATGAAAGGGAATTGAACTCTAGCTCTATTTTCACTGGATAAGCACAATAGTGACTCTCCTTACCAGAAAACAACTTTTGCTGCTAGGACCACAAACTGCATGTGATTCAACTCCGTTTATGAAAGGGAAATCAACTCTAGCTCGCCTTACAAGAAACACACTCTGCTTTAGAGAAAGCAGCACTCTTCTACTCTACTGTGTTTCCTATATAGCCAGAACTGTCAGCTTGCTCAGCACTAAAGAACTGTGCTTCCTACACACAAGGGCCATATCTAATTCAACTCTGCTTAGGAAACTGACAAGAACAGTAGTTTCTCTTGCGTTCAATACACTGCATTTGCTGGGAACGGACGCGAGTGCTATTTGCACTGTGTATGCCAATTGAGCACAATAGTGAATCTCCTTACCAGAAAACAACTCTTGCTGCTAGGACCACAAACTGCATGTGATTCAACTCCGTTTATGAAAGGGAATTCAACTCTAGCAAACCTTAGAAGAAACACACTCTGCTTTTGAGAAAGCAGCACTCTTCTACTCTACTCTGTTTCCTATATAGCCAGAACAGTCAGCTTGCTCAGAACCAAAGAACTGTGCTTCCTACACTCACGGGCCATATCTAGTTCAACTCTGCTTAGGAAACTGAAAAGAACAGTCTCTTGTCTTGCGTCCAATACACTGCACTTGCTGGGAACAGACGCGAGTGCTATTAGCACTGGGCATGGCCAATTGAGCACAATAGTGACTCTCCTTACCAGAAAACAACTCTTGCTGCTAGGACCAGAAACTGCATGTGATTCAACTCCGTTTATGAAAGGGAATTCAACTCTAGCTTGCCTTACAAGAAACACACTCTGCTTTTGAGAAAGCAGCACTCTTCTACTCTACTGTGTTTCCTATATAGCCAGAACAGTCAGCTTGCTCAGAACTAAAGAACTGTGCTTCCTACACACAAGGGCCATATCTAATTCAAATCTGCTTAGGAAACTGACAAGAACAGTAGTTTCTCTTGCGTCCAATACACTGCATTTGCTGGGATAAGACGCGAGTGCTATTTGCACTGTGTAAGGCCAATTGAGCACAATAGTGACTCTCCTTACCAGAAAACAACTCTTGCTGCTAGGACCAGAAACTGCATGTGATTCAACTCCGTTTATGAAAGGGAATTGAACTCTAGCTCTATTTGCACTGGATAAGCACAATAGTGACTCTCCTTACCAGAAAACAACTTTTGCTGCTAGGACCACAAACTGCATGTGATTCAACTCCGTTTATGAAAGGGAAATCAACTCTAGCTCGCCTTACAAGAAACACACTCTGCTTTAGAGAAAGCAGCACTCTTCTACTCTACTGTGTTTCCTATATAGCCAGAACTGTCAGCTTGCTCAGCACTAAAGAACTGTGCTTCCTACACACAAGGGCCATATCTAATTCAACTCTGCTTAGGAAACTGACAAGAACAGTAGTTTCTCTTGCGTTCAATACACTGCATTTGCTGGGAACGGACGCGAGTGCTATTTGCACTGTGTATGCCAATTGAGCACAATAGTGAATCTCCTTACCAGAAAACAACTCTTGCTGCTAGGACCACAAACTGCATGTGATTCAACTCCGTTTATGAAAGGGAATTCAACTCTAGCAAACCTTAGAAGAAACACACTCTGCTTTTGAGAAAGCAGCACTCTTCTACTCTACTCTGTTTCCTATATAGCCAGAAAGTCAGCTTGCTCAGAACCAAAGAACTGTGCTTCCTACACTCACGGGCCATATCTAGTTCAACTCTGCTTAGGAAACTGAAAAGAACAGTCTCTTGTCTTGCGTCCAATACACTGCACTTGCTGGGAACAGACGCGAGTGCTATTAGCACTGGGCATGGCCAATTGAGCACAATAGTGACTCTCCTTACCAGAAAACAACTCTTGCTGCTAGGACCAGAAACTGCATGTGATTCAACTCCGTTTATGAAAGGGAATTCAACTCTAGCTTGCCTTACAAGAAACACACTCTGCTTTTGAGAAAGCAGCACTCTTCTACTCTACTGTGTTTCCTATATAGCCAGAACAGTCAGCTTGCTCAGAACTAAAGAACTGTGCTTCCTACACACAAGGGCCATATCTAATTCAAATCTGCTTAGGAAACTGACAAGAACAGTAGTTTCTCTTGCGTCCAATACACTGCATTTGCTGGGATAAGACCCGAGTGCTATTTGCACTGTGTAAGGCCAATTGAGCACAATAGTGACTCTCCTTACCAGAAAACAACTCTTGCTGCTAGGACCAGAAACTGCATGTGATTCAACTCCGTTTATGAAAGGGAATTGAACTCTAGCTCTATTTGCACTGGATAAGCACAATAGTGACTCTCCTTACCAGACAACAACTTTTGTTGCTAGGACCAGAATCTGCATGTGATTCAACTCCGTTTTGAAAGGGAAATCAACTCTAGCTCGCCTTACAAGAAACACACTCTGCTTTAGAGAAAGCAGCACTCTTCTACTCTACTGTGTTTCCTATATAGCCAGAACTGTCAGCTTGCTCAGAACTAAAGAACTGTGCTTCCTACACACAAGGGCCATATCTAATTCAACTCTGCTTAGGAAACTGACAAGAACAGTAGTTTCTCTTGTGTACAATACACTGCATTTGCTGGGAACAGACGCGAGTGCTATTTGCACTATTTATGGCCAATTGAGCACAATAGTGAATCTCCTTACCAGAAAACAACTCTATGCTGCTAGGACCACAAACTGCTTGTGATTCAACTCCCTTTATGAAAGTGAATTAAACTCTGGCTCGCCTTACAAGGAACACGCTCTGCTTTTGAGAAAGCAGCACTCTTCTACTCTACTCTGTTTCCTATATAGCCAGAACAGTCAGCTTGCTCAGAACCAAAGAACTGTGCTTCGTACACACAATGGTCATAACTAGTTACACTCCGCTTAGGAAACTGACAAGAAGTGTAGTTTCTCTTGCGTCCAATACAATGCACTTGCTGGGAACAGACGCGAGTGCTATTTGCACTGTGTATGGCCAAATGAGCACAATAGTGAAGTTCCTTACCAGAAAACAACTCTTGCTACTAGGACCAGAAACTGCATGTGATTCAACTCCGTGGAATTCAACTCTAGTTTTCCTTAAAAGAAACACACTCTGCTTTTGAGAAAGGAGCACTCTTTTACTCTACTCTGTTTCCTATAGAGCCAGAACAGTCAGCTTGCTCAGAACCAAAGAACTGTGCTTCCTACACAAAAGCTCCATATCTACTTCAACTCTCCTTAGGAAACTGACAAAAACAGTCGTTTCCCTTGCGTCCAATACACTGGATTTGCTGGGAACAGACGCGAGTGCTATTTGCACTGTTATGTCCAATTGAGCACAATAGTAACTCTCCTTACCAGAAAACAACTTTTGCTGCTAGGACCACAAACTGCATGTGATTCAACTCCGTTTATGAAAGGGAAATCAACTCTAGCTCGCCTTACAAGAAACACACTCTGCTTTAGAGAAAGCAGCACTCTTCTACTCTACTGTGTTTCCTATATAGCCAGAACTGTAAGCTTGCTCAGCACTAAAGAACTGTGCTTCCTACACACAAGGGCCATATCTAATTCAACTCTGCTTAGGAAACTGACAAGAACAGTAGTTTCTCTTGCGTCCAATACACTGCATTTGCTGGGATAAGACGCGAGTGCTATTTGCACTGTGTAAGGCCAATTGAGCACAATAGTGACTCTCCTTACCAGAAAACAACTCTTGCTGCTAGGACCACAAACTGCATGTGATTCAACTCCGTTTATGAAAGGGAAATCAACTCTAGCTCGCCTTACAAGAAACACACTGTGCTTTAGAGAAAGCAGCACTCTTCTACTCTACTGTGTTTCCTATATAGCCAGAACAGTCAGCTTGCTCAGAACTAAAGAACTGTGCTTCCTACACACAAGGGCCATATCTAATTCAACTCTGCTTAGGAAACTGACAAGAACAGTATTTTCTCTTGCGTCCAATACAGTGCATTTGCTGGGATAAGATGCGAGTGCTATTTGCAATGTGTATGGCCAATTGAGCACAATAGTGAATCTCCTTACCAGAAAACAACTCTTGCTGCTAGGACCAGAAACTGCATGTGATTCAACTCCGTTTATGAAAGGGAAATCAACTCTGGCTCGCCTTACAAGAAAAACACTCTGCTTTTGAGAAAGCAGCACTCTTCTACTCTACTGTGTTTCCTATAGAGCCAGAACAGTCAGCTTGCTCAGAATCAAAGAACTGTGCTTCCTACACAATGGCCATAACTAGTTCAACTCTGCTTAGGAAACTGACAAGAACAGTAGTTTCTCTTGCGTCCAATACAATGCACTTGCTGGGTACAGACGCGAGAGCTATTTGCAATGTGTATGGCCAATTGAGCACAATAGTGACTCTCCTTACCCGAAAACAACTCTTGGTGCTAGGACCAGAAACTGCATGTGATTCAACTCCGTTTATGAAAGGGAATTCAGCTCTAGCTTGCCTTACAAGAAACACACTCTGCTTTTGAGAAAGCAGCACTCTTCTACTCTACTGTGTTTCCTATATAGCCAGAAGAGTCAGCTTGCTCAGAACTAAAGAACTGTGCTTCCTACACACAAGGGCCATATCTAATTCAACTCTGCTTAGGAAACTGACAAGAACAGTATTTTCTCTTGCGTCCAATACACTGCATTTGCTGGGATAAGACGCGAGTGCTATTTGCACTGGGTATGGCAAATTGAGCACAATAGTGACTCTCCTTACCAGAAAACAACTCTTGCTGCTAGGACCAGAAACTGCATGTGATTCAACTCCGTTTATGAAAGGGAATTGAACTCTAGCTCTATTTGCACTGGATAAGCACAATAGTGACTCTCCTTACCAGAAAACAACTTTTGCTGCTAGGACCACAAACTTCATGTGATTCAACTCCGTTTATGAAAGGGAAATCAACTCTAGCTCGCCTTACAAGAAACACACTCTGCTTTAGAGAAAGCAGCACTCTTCTACTCTACTGTGTTTCCTATATAGCCAGAACTGTAAACTTGCTCAGCACTAAAGAACTGTGCTTCCTA
Source organism: Peromyscus californicus insignis (assembly GCF_007827085.1). Classification (NCBI taxonomy): domain Eukaryota; kingdom Metazoa; phylum Chordata; class Mammalia; order Rodentia; family Cricetidae; genus Peromyscus; species Peromyscus californicus. The sequence goes on along the minus strand of NW_026294565.1, from coordinate 142,964 downwards.
CACACAAGGGCCATATCAAATTCAACTCTGCTTAGGAAACTGACAAGAACAGTAGTTTCTCTTGCGTCCAATACACTGCATTTGCTGGGAACGGACGCGAGTGCTATTTGCACTGTGTATGGCCAATTGAGCACAATAGTGAATCTCCTTACCAGAAAACAACTCTTGCTGCTAGGACCACAAACTGCATGTGATTCAACTCCGTTTATGAAAGGCAATTCAACTCTAGCAAACCTTACAGGAAACACACTCTGCTTTTGAGAAAGCAGCACTCTTCTACTCTACTGTGTTTCCTATATAGCCAGAACAGTCAGCTTGCTCAGAATCAAAGAACTGTGCTTCCTACACAATGGCCATAACTAGTTCAACTCTGCTTAGGAAACTGACAAGAACAGTAGTTTCTCTTGCGTCCAAAACAATGCACTTGCTGGGTACAGACGCGAGTGCTATTTGCAATGTGTATGGCCAATTGAGCACAATAGTGACTCTCCTTACCCGAAAACAACTCTTGGTGCTAGGACCAGAAATTGCATGTGATTCAACTCCGTTTATGAAAGGGAATTCAGCTCTAACTTGCCTTACAAGAAACACACTCTGCTTTTGAGGAAGCAGCACTCTTCTACTCTACTGTGTTTCCTATATAGCCAGAAGAGTCAGCTTGCTCAGAACTAAAGAACTGTGCTTCCTACACACAAGGGCCATATCTAATTCAACTCTGCTTAGGAAACTGACAAGAACAGTAGTTTCTCTTGCGTTCAATACACTGCATTTGCTGGGAACGGACGCGAGTGCTATTTGCACTGTGTATGCCAATTGAGCACAATAGTGAATCTCCTTACCAGAAAACAACTCTTGCTGCTAGGACCACAAACTGCATGTGATTCAACTCCGTTTATGAAAGGGAATTCAACTCTAGCAAACCTTAGAAGAAACACACTCTGCTTTTGAGAAAGCAGCACTCTTCTACTCTACTCTGTTTCCTATATAGCCAGAACAGTCAGCTTGCTCAGAACCAAAGAACTGTGCTTCCTACACTCACGGGCCATATCTAGTTCAACTCTGCTTAGGAAACTGAAAAGAACAGTCTCTTGTCTTGCGTCCAATACACTGCACTTGCTGGGAACAGACGCGAGTGCTATTAGCACTGGGCATGGCCAATTGAGCACAATAGTGACTCTCCTTACCAGAAAACAACTCTTGCTGCTAGGACCAGAAACTGCATGTGATTCAACTCCGTTTATGAAAGGGAATTCAACTCTAGCTTGCCTTACAAGAAACACACTCTGCTTTTGAGAAAGCAGCACTCTTCTACTCTACTGTGTTTCCTATATAGCCAGAACAGTCAGCTTGCTCAGAACTAAAGAACTGTGCTTCCTACACACAAGGGCCATATCTAATTCAAATCTGCTTAGGAAACTGACAAGAACAGTAGTTTCTCTTGCGTCCAATACACTGCATTTGCTGGGATAAGACCCGAGTGCTATTTGCACTGTGTAAGGCCAATTGAGCACAATAGTGACTCTCCTTACCAGAAAACAACTCTTGCTGCTAGGACCAGAAACTGCATGTGATTCAACTCCGTTTATGAAAGGGAATTGAACTCTAGCTCTATTTGCACTGGATAAGCACAATAGTGACTCTCCTTACCAGACAACAACTTTTGTTGCTAGGACCAGAATCTGCATGTGATTCAACTCCGTTTTGAAAGGGAAATCAACTCTAGCTCGCCTTACAAGAAACACACTCTGCTTTAGAGAAAGCAGCACTCTTCTACTCTACTGTGTTTCCTATATAGCCAGAACTGTCAGCTTGCTCAGAACTAAAGAACTGTGCTTCCTACACACAAGGGCCATATCTAATTCAACTCTGCTTAGGAAACTGACAAGAACAGTAGTTTCTCTTGTGTACAATACACTGCATTTGCTGGGAACAGACGCGAGTGCTATTTGCACTATTTATGGCCAATTGAGCACAATAGTGAATCTCCTTACCAGAAAACAACTCTATGCTGCTAGGACCACAAACTGCTTGTGATTCAACTCCCTTTATGAAAGTGAATTAAACTCTGGCTCGCCTTACAAGGAACACGCTCTGCTTTTGAGAAAGCAGCACTCTTCTACTCTACTCTGTTTCCTATATAGCCAGAACAGTCAGCTTGCTCATAACCAAAGAACTGTGCTTCGTACACACAATGGTCATAACTAGTTACACTCCGCTTAGGAAACTGACAAGAAGTGTAGTTTCTCTTGCGTCCAATACAATGCACTTGCTGGGAACAGACGCGAGTGCTATTTGCACTGTGTATGGCCAAATGAGCACAATAGTGAAGTTCCTTACCAGAAAACAACTCTTGCTACTAGGACCAGAAACTGCATGTGATTCAACTCCGTGGAATTCAACTCTAGTTTTCCTTAAAAGAAACACACTCTGCTTTTGAGAAAGCAGCACTCTTTTACTCTACTCTGTTTCCTATAGAGCCAGAACAGTCAGCTTGCTCAGAACCAAAGAACTGTGCTTCCTACACAAAAGCTCCATATCTACTTCAACTCTCCTTAGGAAACTGACAAAAACAGTCGTTTCCCTTGCGTCCAATACACTGGATTTGCTGGGAACAGACGCGAGTGCTATTTGCACTGTTATGTCCAATTGAGCACAATAGTAACTCTCCTTACCAGAAAACAACTTTTGCTGCTAGGACCACAAACTGCATGTGATTCAACTCCGTTTATGAAAGGGAAATCAACTCTAGCTCGCCTTACAAGAAACACACTCTGCTTTAGAGAAAGCAGCACTCTTCTACTCTACTGTGTTTCCTATATAGCCAGAACTGTAAGCTTGCTCAGCACTAAAGAACTGTGCTTCCTACACACAAGGGCCATATCTAATTCAACTCTGCTTAGGAAACTGACAAGAACAGTAGTTTCTCTTGCGTCCAATACACTGCATTTGCTGGGATAAGACGCGAGTGCTATTTGCACTGTGTAAGGCCAATTGAGCACAATAGTGACTCTCCTTACCAGAAAACAACTCTTGCTGCTAGGACCACAAACTGCATGTGATTCAACTCCGTTTATGAAAGGGAAATCAACTCTAGCTCGCCTTACAAGAAACACACTGTGCTTTAGAGAAAGCAGCACTCTTCTACTCTACTGTGTTTCCTATATAGCCAGAACAGTCAGCTTGCTCAGAACTAAAGAACTGTGCTTCCTACACACAAGGGCCATATCTAATTCAACTCTGCTTAGGAAACTGACAAGAACAGTATTTTCTCTTGCGTCCAATACAGTGCATTTGCTGGGATAAGATGCGAGTGCTATTTGCAATGTGTATGGCCAATTGAGCACAATAGTGAATCTCCTTACCAGAAAACAACTCTTGCTGCTAGGACCAGAAACTGCATGTGATTCAACTCCGTTTATGAAAGGGAAATCAACTCTGGCTCGCCTTACAAGAAAAACACTCTGCTTTTGAGAAAGCAGCACTCTTCTACTCTACTGTGTTTCCTATAGAGCCAGAACAGTCAGCTTGCTCAGAATCAAAGAACTGTGCTTCCTACACAATGGCCATAACTAGTTCAACTCTGCTTAGGAAACTGACAAGAACAGTAGTTTCTCTTGCGTCCAATACAATGCACTTGCTGGGTACAGACGCGAGAGCTATTTGCAATGTGTATGGCCAATTGAGCACAATAGTGACTCTCCTTACCCGAAAACAACTCTTGGTGCTAGGACCAGAAACTGCATGTGATTCAACTCCGTTTATGAAAGGGAATTCAGCTCTAGCTTGCCTTACAAGAAACACACTCTGCTTTTGAGAAAGCAGCACTCTTCTACTCTACTGTGTTTCCTATATAGCCAGAAGAGTCAGCTTGCTCAGAACTAAAGAACTGTGCTTCCTACACACAAGGGCCATATCTAATTCAACTCTGCTTAGGAAACTGACAAGAACAGTATTTTCTCTTGCGTCCAATACACTGCATTTGCTGGGATAAGACGCGAGTGCTATTTGCACTGGGTATGGCAAATTGAGCACAATAGTGACTCTCCTTACCAGAAAACAACTCTTGCTGCTAGGACCAGAAACTGCATGTGATTCAACTCCGTTTATGAAAGGGAATTGAACTCTAGCTCTATTTGCACTGGATAAGCACAATAGTGACTCTCCTTACCAGAAAACAACTTTTGCTGCTAGGACCACAAACTTCATGTGATTCAACTCCGTTTATGAAAGGGAAATCAACTCTAGCTCGCCTTACAAGAAACACACTCTGCTTTAGAGAAAGCAGCACTCTTCTACTCTACTGTGTTTCCTATATAGCCAGAACTGTAAACTTGCTCAGCACTAAAGAACTGTGCTTCCTACACACAAGGGCCATATCAAATTCAACTCTGCTTAGGAAACTGACAAGAACAGTAGTTTCTCTTGCGTCCAATACACTGCATTTGCTGGGAACGGACGCGAGTGCTATTTGCACTGTGTATGGCCAATTGAGCACAATAGTGAATCTCCTTACCAGAAAACAACTCTTGCTGCTAGGACCACAAACTGCATGTGATTCAACTCCGTTTATGAAAGGCAATTCAACTCTAGCAAACCTTACAGGAAACACACTCTGCTTTTGAGAAAGCAGCACTCTTCTACTCTACTGTGTTTCCTATATAGCCAGAACAGTCAGCTTGCTCAGAATCAAAGAACTGTGCTTCCTACACAATGGCCATAACTAGTTCAACTCTGCTTAGGAAACTGACAAGAACAGTAGTTTCTCTTGCGTCCAAAACAATGCACTTGCTGGGTACAGACGCGAGTGCTATTTGCAATGTGTATGGCCAATTGAGCACAATAGTGACTCTCCTTACCCGAAAACAACTCTTGGTGCTAGGACCAGAAATTGCATGTGATTCAACTCCGTTTATGAAAGGGAATTCAGCTCTAACTTGCCTTACAAGAAACACACTCTGCTTTTGAGGAAGCAGCACTCTTCTACTCTACTGTGTTTCCTATATAGCCAGAAGAGTCAGCTTGCTCAGAACTAAAGAACTGTGCTTCCTACACACAAGGGCCATATCTAATTCAACTCTGCTTAGGAAACTGACAAGAACAGTAGTTTCTCTTGCGTCCAATACACTGCATTTGCTGGGATAAGACGCGAGTGCTATTTGCACTGGGTATGGCAAATTGAGCCCAATAGTGACTCTCCTTACCAGAAAACAACTCTTGCTGCTAGGACCAGAAACTGCATGTGATTCAACTCCGTTTATGAAAGGGAATTGAACTCTAGCTCTATTTTCACTGGATAAGCACAATAGTGACTCTCCTTACCAGAAAACAACTTTTGCTGCTAGGACCACAAACTGCATGTGATTCAACTCCGTTTATGAAAGGGAAATCAACTCTAGCTCGCCTTACAAGAAACACACTCTGCTTTAGAGAAAGCAGCACTCTTCTACTCTACTGTGTTTCCTATATAGCCAGAACTGTCAGCTTGCTCAGCACTAAAGAACTGTGCTTCCTACACACAAGGGCCATATCTAATTCAACTCTGCTTAGGAAACTGACAAGAACAGTAGTTTCTCTTGCGTTGAATACACTGCATTTGCTGAGAACGGACGTGAGTGCTATTTGCACTGTGTATGCCAATTGAGCACAATAGTGAATCTCCTTACCAGAAAACAACTCTTGCTGCTAGGACCACAAACTGCATGTGATTCAACTCCGTTTATGAAAGGAAATTCAACTCTAGCAAACCTTACAAGAAACACACTCTGCTTTTGAGAAAGCAGCACTCTTCTACTCTACTCTGTTTCCTATATAGCCAGAACAGTCAGCTTGCTCAGAACCAAAGAACTGTGCTTCCTACACTCACGGGCCATATCTAGTTCAACTCTGCTTAGGAAACTGAAAAGAACAGTCTCTTGTCTTGCGTCCAATACACTGCACTTGCTGGGAACAGACGCTAGTGCTATTAGCACTGGGCATGGCCAATTGAGCACAATAGTGACTCTCCTTACCAGAAAACAACTCTTGCTGCTAGGACCAGAAACTGCATGTGATTCAACTCCGTTTATGAAAGGGAATTCAACTCTAGCTTGCCTTACAAGAAACACACTCTGCTTTTGAGAAAGCAGCACTCTTCTACTCTACTGTGTTTCCTATATAGCCAGAACAGTCAGCTTGCTCAGAACTAAAGAACTGTGCTTCCTACACACAAGGGCCATATCTAATTCAAATCTGCTTAGGAAACTGACAAGAACAGTAGTTTCTCTTGCGTCCAATTCACTGCATTTGCTGGGATAAGACGCGAGTGCTATTTGCACTGTGTAAGGCCAATTGAGCACAATAGTGACTCTCCTTACCAGAAAACAACTCTTGCTGCTAGGACCAGAAACTGCATGTGATTCAACTCCGTTTATGAAAGGGAATTGAACTCTAGCTCTATTTGCACTGGATAAGCACAATAGTGACTCTCCTTACCAGACAACAACTTTTGTTGCTAGGACCAGAATCTGCATGTGATTCAACTCCGTTTTGAAAGGGAAATCAACTCTAGCTCGCCTTACAAGAAACACACTCTGCTTTAGAGAAAGCAGCACTCTTCTACTCTACTGTGTTTCCTATATAGCCAGAACTGTCAGCTTGCTCAGAACTAAAGAACTGTGCTTCCTACACACAAGGGCCATATCTAATTCAACTCTGCTTAGGAAACTGACAAGAACAGTAGTTTCTCTTGTGTACAATACACTGCATTTGCTGGGAACAGACGCGAGTGCTATTTGCACTATTTATGGCCAATTGAGCACAATTGTGAATCTCCTTACCAGAAAACAACTCTATGCTGCTAGGACCACAAACTGCTTGTGATTCAACTCCCTTTATGAAAGTGAATTAAACTCTGGCTCGCCTTACAAGGAACACGCTCTGCTTTTGAGAAAGCAGCACTCTTCTACTCTACTCTGTTTCCTATATAGCCAGAACAGTCAGCTTGCTCAGAACCAAAGAACTGTGCTTCGTACACACAATGGTCATAACTAGTTACACTCCGCTTAGGAAACTGACAAGAAGTGTAGTTTCTCTTGCGTCCAATACAATGCACTTGCTGGGAACAGACGCGAGTGCTATTTGCACTGTGTATGGCCAAATGAGCACAATAGTGCCTCTCCTTACCAGAAAACAACTCTTGGTGCTAGGACCAGAAACTGCATGTGATTCAACTCCGTTTATGAAAGGGAATTCAACTCTAGCTTGCCTTACAAGAAACACACTCTGCTTTTGAGAAAGCAGCACTCTTCTACTCTACTGTGTTTCCTATATAGCCAGAACAGTCAGCTTGCTCAGAACTAAAGAACTGTGCTTCCTACACACAAGGGCCATATCTAATTCAACTCTGCTTAGGAAACTGACAAGAACAGTAGTTTCTCTTGCGTCCAATACACTGCATTTGCTGGGAACAGACGCGAGTGCTATTTGCAATGTGTATGGCCAATTGAGCACAATAGTGAATCTCCTTACCAGAAAAAAACTTTTGCTGCTAGGACCAGAAACTGCATGTGATTCAACTCCGTTTATGAAAGGGAATTAAACTCTGGCTCGCCTTACAAGAAACACACTCTGCTTTAGAGAAAGCAGCACTCTTCTACTCTACTCTGTTTCCTACATAGCCAGAACAGTCAGCTTGCTCAGAACTAAAGAACTGTGCTTCCTACACACAAGGGCCATATCTAATTCAACTCTGTTTAGGAAACTGACAAGAACAGTAGTTTCTCTTGCGTCCAATACACTGCATTTGCTGGGAACAGACGCGAGTGCTATTTGCAATGTGTATGGCCAATTGAGCACAATAGTGAATCTCCTTACCAGAAAACAACTCTTGCTGCTAGGACCAGAAACTGCATGTGATTCAACTCCGTTTATGAAAGGGAATTAAACTCTGGCTCGCCTTACAAGAAACACACTCTGCTTTAGAGAAAGCAGCACTCTTCTACTCTACTCTGTTTCCTACATAGCCAGAACAGTCAGATGCTCAGAACTAAAGAACTGTGCTTCCTACACACAAGGGCAATATCTAATTCAACTCTGCTTAGGAAACTGACAAGAACAGTAGTTTCTCTTGCGTCCAATACACTGCATTTGCTGGGAACAGACGCGAGTGCTATTTGCAATGTGTATGGCCAATAGAGCACAATAGTGAATCTCCTTACCAGAAAACAACTCTTGCTGCTAGGACCAGAAATTGCATGTGATTCAACTCCGTTTATGAAAGGGAATTAAACTCTGGCTCGCCTTACAAGAAACACACTCTGCTTTTGAGAAAGCAGCACTCTTCTACTCTACTGTGTTTCCTATAGAGCCAGAACAGTCAGCTTGCTCAGAACCAAAGAACTGTGCTTCCTACACACAATGGCCATAACTAGTTCAACTCTGCTTAGGAAACTGACAAGAACAGTAGTTTCTCTTGCGTCCAATACAATGCACTTGCTGGGTACAGACGCGAGTGCTATTTGCACTGTGTATGGCCAAATGAGCACAATAGTGCCTCTCCTTACCAGAAAACAACTCTTGGTGCTAGGACCAGAAACTGCATGTGATTCAACTCCGTTTATGAAAGGGAATTCAACTCTAGCTTGCCTTACAAGAAACACACTCTGCTTTTGAGAAAGCAGCACTCTTCTACTCTACTGTGTTTCCTATATAGCCAGAACAGTCAGCTTGCTCAGAACTAAAGAACTGTGCTTCCTACACACAAGGGCCATATCTAATTCAACTCTGCTTAGGAAACTGACAAGAACAGTAGTTTCTCTTGCGTCCAATACACTGCATTTGCTGGGAACAGACGCGAGTGCTATTTGCAATGTGTATGGCCAATTGAGCACAATAGTGAATCTCCTTACCAGAAAACAACTTTTGCTGCTAGGACCAGAAACTGCATGTGATTCAACTCCGTTTATGAAAGGGAATTAAACTCTGGCTCGCCTTACAAGAAACACACTCTGCTTTAGAGAAAGCAGCACTCTTCTACTCTACTCTGTTTCCTACATAGCCAGAACAGTCAGCTTGCTCAGAACTAAAGAACTGTGCTTCCTACACACAAGGGCAATATCTAATTCAACTCTGCTTAGGAAACTGACAAGAACAGTAGTTTCTCTTGCGTCCAATACACTGCATTTGCTGGGAACAGACGCGAGTGCTATTTGCAATGTGTATGGCCAATAGAGCACAATAGTGAATCTCCTTACCAGAAAACAACTCTTGCTGCTAGGACCAGAAATTGCATGTGATTCAACTCCGTTTATGAAAGGGAATTAAACTCTGGCTCGCCTTACAAGAAACACACTCTGCTTTTGAGAAAGCAGCACTCTTCTACTCTACTGTGTTTCCTATAGAGCCAGAACAGTCAGCTTGCTCAGAACCAAAGAACTGTGCTTCCTACACACAATGGCCATAACTAGTTCAACTCTGCTTAGGAAACTGACAAGAACAGTAGTTTCTCTTGCGTCCAATACAATGCACTTGCTGGGTACAGACGCGAGTGCTATTTGCACTGTGTATGGCCAAATGAGCACAATAGTGCCTCTCCTTACCAGAAAACAACTCTTGGTGCTAGGACCAGAAACTGCATGTGATTCAACTCCGTTTATGAAAGGGAATTCAACTCTAGCTTGCCTTACAAGAAACACACTCTGCTTTTGAGAAAGCAGCACTCTTCTACTCTACTGTGTTTCCTATATAGCCAGAACAGTCAGCTTGCTCAGAACTAAAGAACTGTGCTTCCTACACACAAGGGCCATATCTAATTCAACTCTGCTTAGGAAACTGACAAGAACAGTAGTTTCTCTTGCGTCCAATACACTGCATTTGCTGGGAACAGACGCGAGTGCTATTTGCAATGTGTATGGCCAATTGAGCACAATAGTGAATCTCCTTACCAGAAAACAACTTTTGCTGCTAGGACCAGAAACTGCATGTGATTCAACTCCGTTTATGAAAGGGAATTAAACTCTGGCTCGCCTTACAAGAAACACACTCTGCTTTAGAGAAAGCAGCACTCTTCTACTCTACTCTGTTTCCTACATAGCCAGAACAGTCAGCTTGCTCAGAACTAAAGAACTGTGCTTCCTACACACAAGGGCCATATCTAATTCAACTCTGTTTAGGAAACTGACAAGAACAGTAGTTTCTCTTGCGTCCAATACACTGCATTTGCTGGGAACAGACGCGAGTGCTATTTGCAATGTGTATGGCCAATTGAGCACAATAGTGAATCTCCTTACCAGAAAACAACTCTTGCTGCTAGGACCAGAAATTTCATGTGATTCAACTCCGTTTATGAAAGGGAATTAAACTCTGGCTCGCCTTACAAGAAACACACTCTGCTTTTGAGAAAGCAGCACTCTTCTACTCTACTGTGTTTGCTATAGAGCCAGAACAGTCAGCTTGCTCAGAACCAAAGAACTGTGCTTCCTACACACAATGGCCATAACTAGTTCAACTCTGCTTAGGAAACTGACATGAACAGTAGTTTCTCTTGCGTTCAATACAATGCACTTGGTGGGTACAGACGCGAGTGCTATTTGCACTGTGTATGGCCAAATGAGCACAATAGTGACTCTCCTTACCAGAAAACAACTCTTGGTGCTAGGACCAGAAACTGCATGTGATTCAACTCCGTTTATGAAAGGGAATTCAACTCTAGCTTGCCTTACAAGAAACACACTCTGCTTTTGAGAAAGCAGCACTCTTCTACTCTACTGTGTTTCCTATATAGCCAGAACAGTCAGCTTGCTCAGAACTAAAGAACTGTGCTTCCTACACACAAGGGCAATATCTAATTCAACTCTGCTTAGGAAACTGACAAGAACAGTAGTTTCTCTTGCGTCCAATACACTGCATTTGCTGGGATAAGACGCGAGTGCTATTTGCACTGTGTATGGCCAATTGAGCACAATAGTGAATCTCCTTACCAGAAAACAACTTTTGCTGCTAGGACCAGAAACTGCATGTGATTCAACTCCGTTTATGAAAGGGAAATCAACTCTACCTCGCCTTACAAGAAACACACTCTGCTTTAGAGAAAGCTGCACTCTTCTACTCTACTCTGTTTCCTATATAGCCAGAACTGTCAGCTTGCTCAGAACTAAAGAACTGTGCTTCCTACACACAAGGGCCATATCTAATTCAACTCTGCTTAGGAAACTGACAAGAACAGTAGTTTCTCTTGCGTCCAATACACTGCATTTGCTGGGAACAGACGCGAGTGCTATTTGCAACGTGTATGGCCAATTGAGCACAATAGTGAATCTCCTTACCAGAAAACAACTTTTGCTGCTAGGACCAGAAACTGCATGTGATTCAACTCCGTTTATGAAAGGGAATTAAACTCTGGCTCGCCTTACAAGAAACACACTCTGCTTTAGAGAAAGCAGCACTCTTCTACTCTACTCTGTTTCCTACATAGCCAGAACAGTCAGCTTGCTCAGAACTAAAGAACTGTGCTTCCTACACACAAGGGCAATATCTAATTCAACTCTGCTTAGGAAACTGACAAGAACAGTAGTTTCTCTTGCGTCCAATACACTGCATTTGCTGGGAACAGACGCGAGTGCTATTTGCAATGTGTATGGCCAATAGAGAACAATAGTGAATCTCCTTACCAGAAAACAACTCTTGCTGCTAGGACCAGAAATTGCATGTGATTCAACTCCGTTTATGAAAGGGAATTAAACTCTGGCTCGCCTTACAAGAAACACACTCTGCTTTTGAGAAAGCAGCACTCTTCTACTCTACTGTGTTTCCTATAGAGCCAGAACAGTCAGCTTGCTCAGAACCAAAGAACTGTGCTTCCTACACACAATGGCCATAACTAGTTCAACTCTGCTTAGGAAACTGACAAGAACAGTAGTTTCTCTTGCGTCCAATACAATGCACTTGCTGGCTACAGACGCGAGTGCTATTTGCACTGTGTATGGCCAAATGAGCACAATAGTGCCTCTACTTACCAGAAAACAACTCTTGGTGCTAGGACCAGAAACTGCATGTGATTCAACTCCGTTTATGAAAGGGAATTCAACTCTAGCTTGCCTTACAAGAAACACACTCTGCTTTTGAGAAAGCAGCACTCTTCTACTCTACTGTGTTTCCTATATAGCCAGAACAGTCAGCTTGCTCAGAACTAAAGAACTGTGCTTCCTACACACAAGGGCCATATCTAATTCAACTCTGCTTAGGAAACTGACAAGAACAGTAGTTTCTCTTGCGTCCAATACACTGCATTTGCTGGGAACAGACGCGAGTGCTATTTGCAATGTGTATGGCCAATTGAGCACAATAGTGAATCTCCTTACCAGAAAACAACTTTTGCTGCTAGGACCAGAAACTGCATGTGATTCAACTCCGTTTATGAAAGGGAATTAAACTCTGGCTCGCCTTACAAGAAACACACTCTGCTTTAGAGAAAGCAGCACTCTTCTACTCTACTCTGTTTCCTACATAGCCAGAACAGTCAGATGCTCAGAACTAAAGAACTGTGCTTCCTACACACAAGGGCAATATCTAATTCAACTCTGCTTAGGAAACTGACAAGAACAGTAGTTTCTCTTGCGTCCAATACACTGCATTTGCTGGGAACAGACGCGAGTGCTATTTGCAATGTGTATGGCCAATAGAGCACAATAGTGAATCTCCTTACCAGAAAACAACTCTTGCTGCTAGGACCAGATATTGCATGTTATTCAACTCCGTTTATGAAAGGGAATTAAACTCTGGCTCGCCTTACAAGAAACACACTCTGCTTTTGAGAAAGCAGCACTCTTCTACTCTACTGTGTTTCCTATAGAGCCAGAACAGTCAGCTTGCTCAGAACCAAAGAACTGTGCTTCCTACACACAATGGCCATAACTAGTTCAACTCTGCTTAGGAAACTGACAAGAACAGTAGTTTCTCTTGCGTCCAATACAATGCACTTGCTGGGTACAGACGCGAGTGCTATTTGCACTGTGTATGGCCAAATGAGCACAATAGTGCCTCTCCTTACCAGAAAACAACTCTTGGTGCTAGGACCAGAAACTGCATGTGATTCAACTCCGTTTATGAAAGGGAATTCAACTCTAGCTTGCCTTACAAGAAACACACTCTGCTTTTGAGAAAGCAGCACTCTTCTACTCTACTGTGTTTCCTATATAGCCAGAACAGTCAGCTTGCTCAGAACTAAAGAACTGTGCTTCCTACACACAAGGGCCATATCTAATTCAACTCTGCTTAGGAAACTGACAAGAACAGTAGTTTCTCTTGCGTCCAATACACTGCATTTGCTGGGAACAGACGCGAGTGCTATTTGCAATGTGTATGGCCAATTGAGCACAATAGTGAATCTCCTTACCAGAAAACAACTTTTGCTGCTAGGACCAGAAACTGCATGTGATTCAACTCCGTTTATGAAAGGGAATTAAACTCTGGCTCGCCTTACAAGAAACACACTCTGCTTTAGAGAAAGCAGCACTCTTCTACTCTACTCTGTTTCCTACATAGCCAGAACAGTCAGCTTGCTCAGAACTAAAGAACTGTGCTTCCTACACACAAGGGCCATATCTAATTCAACTCTGTTTAGGAAACTGACAAGAACAGTAGTTTCTCTTGCGTCCAATACACTGCATTTGCTGGGAACAGACGCGAGTGCTATTTGCAATGTGTATGGCCAATTGAGCACAATAGTGAATCTCCTTACCAGAAAACAACTCTTGCTGCTAGGACCAGAAATTTCATGTGATTCAACTCCGTTTATGAAAGGGAATTAAACTCTGGCTCGCCTTACAAGAAACACACTCTGCTTTTGAGAAAGCAGCACTCTTCTACTCTACTGTGTTTGCTATAGAGCCAGAACAGTCAGCTTGCTCAGAACCAAAGAACTGTGCTTCCTACACACAATGGCCATAACTAGTTCAACTCTGCTTAGGAAACTGACAAGAACAGTAGTTTCTCTTGCGTTCAATACAATGCACTTGGTGGGTACAGACGCGAGTGCTATTTGCACTGTGTATGGCCAAATGAGCACAATAGTGCCTCTCCTTACCAGAAAACAACTCTTGGTGCTAGGACCAGAAACTGCATGTGATTCAACTCCGTTTATGAAAGGGAATTCAACTCTAGCTTGCCTTACAAGAAACACACTCTGCTTTTGAGAAAGCAGCACTCTTCTACTCTACTGTGTTTCCTATAGAGCCAGAACAGTCAGCTTGCTCAGAACTAAAGAACTGTGCTTCCTACACACAAGGGCCATATCTAATTCAACTCTGCTTAGGAAACTGACAAGAACAGTAGTTTCTCTTGCGTCCAATACACTGCATTTGCTGGGAACAGACGCGAGTGCTATTTGCACTGTGTATGGCCAAATGAGCACAATAGTGACTCTCCTTACCAGAAAACAACTCTTGGTGCTAGGACCAGAAACTGCATGTGATTCAACTCCGTTTATGAAAGGGAATTCAACTCTAGCTTGCCTTACAAGAAACACACTCTGCTTTTGAGAAAGCAGCACTCTTCTACTCTACTGTGTTTCCTATAGAGCCAGAACAGTCAGTTGCTCAGAACCAAAGAACTGTGCTTCCTACACACAATGGCCATAACTAGTTCAACTCTGCTTAGGAAACTGACAAGAACAGTAGTTTCTCTTGCGTCCAATACAATGCACTTGCTGGGTACAGACGCGAGTGCTATTTGCACTGTGTATGGCCAAATGAGCACAATAGTGACTCTCCTTACCAGAAAACAACTCTTGGTGCTAGGACCAGAAACTGCATGTGATTCAACTCCGTTTATGAAAGGGAATTCAACTCTAGCTTGCCTTACAAGAAACACACTCTGCTTTTGAGAAAGCAGCACTCTTCTACTCTACTGTGTTTCCTATATAGCCACAACAGTCAGCTTGCTCAGAACTAAAGAACTGTGCTTCCTACACACAAGGGCCATATCTAATTCAACTCTGCTTAGGAAACTGACAAGAACAGTAGTTTCTCTTGCGTCCAATACACTGCATTTGCTGGGAACAGACGCGAGTGCTATTTGCAATGTGTATGGCCAATTGAGCACAATAGTGAATCTCCTTACCAGAAAACAACTTTTGCTGCTAGGACCAGAAACTGCATGTGATTCAACTCCGTTTATGAAAGGGAATTCAACTCTGGCTCGCCTTACAAGAAACACACTCTGCTTTAGAGAAAGCAGCACTCTTCTACTCTACTCTGTTTCCTACATAGCCAGAACAGTCAGCTTGCTCAGAACTAAAGAACTGTGCTTCCTACACACAAGGGCCATATCTAATTCAACTCTGTTTAGGAAACTGACAAGAACAGTAGTTTCTCTTGCGTCCAATACACTGCATTTGCTGGGAACAGACGCGAGTGCTATTTGCAATGTGTATGGCCAATTGAGCACAATAGTGAATCTCCTTACCAGAAAACAACTCTTGCTGCTAGGACCAGAAATTTCATGTGATTCAACTCCGTTTATGAAAGGGAATTAAACTCTGGCTCGCCTTACAAGAAACACACTCTGCTTTTGAGAAAGCAGCACTCTTCTACTCTACTGTGTTTGCTATAGAGCCAGAACAGTCAGCTTGCTCAGAACCAAAGAACTGTGCTTCCTACACACAATGGCCATAACTAGTTCAACTCTGCTTAGGAAACTGACAAGAACAGTAGTTTCTCTTGCGTTCAATACAATGCACTTGGTGGGTACAGACGCGAGTGCTATTTGCACTGTGTATGGCCAAATGAGCACAATAGTGACTCTCCTTACCAGAAAACAACTCTTGGTGCTAGGACCAGAAACTGCATGTGATTCAACTCCGTTTATGAAAGGGAATTCAACTCTAGCTTGCCTTACAAGAAACACACTCTGCTTTAGCGAAAGCAGCACTCTTCTACTCTACTGTGTTTCCTATAGAGCCAGAACAGTCAGCTTGCTCAGAACCAAAGAACTGTGCTTCCTACACACAAGGGCCATACTAATTCAACTCTGTTTAGGAAACTGACAAGAACAGTAGTTTCTCTTGCGTCCAATACACTGCATTTGCTGGGATAAGACGCGAGTGCTATTTGCACTGTGTATGGCCAATTGAGCACAATAGTGAATCTCCTTACCAGAAAACAACTTTTGCTGCTAGGACCAGAAACTGCATGTGATTCAACTCCGTTTATGAAAGGGAAATCAAGTCTAGCTCGCCTTACAAGAAACACACTCTGCTTTAGAGAAAGCTGCACTCTTCTACTCTACTCTGTTTCCTATATAGCCAGAACTTTCAGCTTGCTCAGAACTAAAGAACTGTGCTTCCTACACACAAGGGCCATATCTAATTCAACTCTGCTTAGGAAACTGACAAGAACAGTAGTTTCTCTTGCGTCCAATACACTGCATTTGCTGGGAACAGACGCGAGTGCTATTTGCAACGTGTATGGCCAATTGAGCACAATAGTGAATCTCCTTACCAGAAAACAACTTTTGCTGCAAGGACCAGAAACTGCATGTGATTCAACTCCGTTTATGAAAGGGAATTAAACTCTGGCTCGCCTTACAAGAAACACACTCTGCTTTAGAGAAAGCAGCACTCTTCTACTCTACTCTGTTTCCTACATAGCCAGAACAGTCAGCTTGCTCAGAACTAAAGAACTGTGCTTCCTACACACAAGGGCAATATCTAATTCAACTCTGCTTAGGAAACTGACAAGAACAGTAGTTTCTCTTGCGTCCAATACACTGCATTTGCTGGGAACAGACGCGAGTGCTATTTGCAATGTGTATGGCCAATAGAGAACAATAGTGAATCTCCTTACCAGAAAACAACTCTTGCTGCTAGGACCAGAAATTGCATGTGATTCAACTCCGTTTATGAAAGGGAATTAAACTCTGGCTCGCCTTACAAGAAACACACTCTGCTTTTGAGAAAGCAGCACTCTTCTACTCTACTGTGTTTCCTATAGAGCCAGAACAGTCAGTTGCTCAGAACCAAAGAACTGTGCTTCCTACACACAATGGCCATAACTAGTTCAACTCTGCTTAGGAAACTGACAAGAACAGTAGTTTCTCTTGCGTCCAATACAATGCACTTGCTGGGTACAGACGCGAGTGCTATTTGCACTGTGTATGGCCAAATGAGCACAATAGTGACTCTCCTTACCAGAAAACAACTCTTGGTGCTAGGACCAGAAACTGCATGTGATTCAACTCCGTTTATGAAAGGGAATTCAACTCTAGCTTGCCTTACAAGAAACACACTCTGCTTTTGAGAAAGCAGCACTCTTCTACTCTACTGTGTTTCCTATATAGCCAGAACAGTCAGCTTGCTCAGAACTAAAGAACTGTGCTTCCTACACACAAGGGCCATACCTAATTCAACTCTGCTTAGGAAACTGACAAGAACAGTAGTTTCTCTTGCGTCCAATACACTGCATTTGCTGGGAACAGACGCGAGTGCTATTTGCAATGTGTATGGCCAATTGAGCACAATAGTGAATCTCCTTACCAGAAAACAACTTTTGCTGCTAGGACCAGAAACTGCATGTGATTCAACTCCGTTTATGAAAGGGAATTAAACTCTGGCTCGCCTTACAAGAAACACACTCTGCTTTAGAGAAAGCAGCACTCTTCTACTCTACTCTGTTTCCTACATAGCCAGAACAGTCAGCTTGCTCAGAACTAAAGAACTGTGCTTCCTACACACAAGGGCCATATCTAATTCAACTCTGTTTAGGAAACTGACAAGAACAGTAGTTTCTCTTGCGTCCAATACACTGCATTTGCTGGGAACAGACGCGAGTGCTATTTGCAATGTGTATGGCCAATTGAGCACAATAGTGAATCTCCTTACCAGAAAACAACTCTTGCTGCTAGGACCAGAAATTGCATGTGATTCAACTCCGTTTATGAAAGGGAATTAAACTCTGGCTCGCCTTACAAGAAACACACTCTGCTTTTGAGAAAGCAGCACTCTTCTACTCTACTGTGTTTGCTATAGAGCCAGAACAGTCAGCTTGCTCAGAACCAAAGAACTGTGCTTCCTACACACAATGGCCATAACTAGTTCAACTCTGCTTAGGAAACTGACAAGAACAGTAGTTTCTCTTGCATCCAATACACTGCATTTGCTGGGTACAGACGCGAGTGCTATTTGCACTGTGTATGGCCAAATGAGCACAATAGTGACTCTCCTTACCAGAAAACAACTCTTGGTGCTAGGAGCAGAAACTGCATGTGATTCAACTCCGTTTATGAAAGGGAATTCAACTCTAGCTTGCCTTACAAGAAACACACTCTGCTTTTGAGAAAGCAGCACTCTTCTACTCTACTGTGTTTCCTATAGAGCCAGAACAGTCAGTTGCTCAGAACCAAAGAACTGTGCTTCCTACACACAATGGCCATAACTAGTTCAACTCTGCTTAGGAAACTAACAAGAACAGTAGTTTCTCTTGCGTCCAATACAATGCACTTGCTGGGTACAGACGCGAGTGCTATTTGCACTGTGTATGGCCAAATGAGCAAAATAGTGACTCTCCTTACCCGAAAACAACTCTTG
Source organism: Peromyscus californicus insignis (assembly GCF_007827085.1). Taxonomy (NCBI): domain Eukaryota; kingdom Metazoa; phylum Chordata; class Mammalia; order Rodentia; family Cricetidae; genus Peromyscus; species Peromyscus californicus. The sequence goes on along the minus strand of NW_026294565.1, from coordinate 124,408 downwards.
GTGCTAGGACCAGAAACTGCATGTGATTCAACTCCGTTTATGAAAGGGAATTCAACTCTAGCTCGCCTTACAAGAAACACACTCTGGTTTTGACAAAGCAGCACTCTTCTACTCTACTGTGTTTCCTATATAGCCAGAACAGTCAGCTTGCTCAGAACTAAAGAACTGTGCTTCCTACACACAAGGGCAATATCTAATTCAACTCTGCTTAGGAAACTGACAAGAACAGTAGTTTCTCTTGCGTCCAATACACTGCATTTGCTGGGAACAGACGCGAGTGCTATTTGCACTGTGTATGGCCAATTGAGCACAATAGTGAATCTCCTTACCAGAAAACAACTTTTGCTGCTAGGACCAGAAACTGCATGTGATTCAACTCCGTTTATGAAAGGGAAATCAACTCTACCTCGCCTTACAAGAAACACACTCTGCTTTAGAGAAAGCTGCACTCTTCTACTCTACTCTGTTTCCTATATAGCCAGAACTGTCAGCTTGCTCAGAACTAAAGAACTGTGCTTCCTACACACAAGGGCCATATCTAATTCAACTCTGCTTAGGAAACTGACAAGAACAGTAGTTTCTCTTGCGTCCAATACACTGCATTTGCTGGGAACAGACGCGAGTGCTATTTGCAACGTGTATGGCCAATTGAGCACAATAGTGAATCTCCTTACCAGAAAACAACTTTTGGTGCTAGGACCAGAAACTGCATGTGATTCAACTCCGTTTATGAAAGGGAATTAAACTCTGGCTCGCCTTACAAGAAACACACTCTGCTTTAGAGAAAGCAGCACTCTTCTACTCTACTCTGTTTCCTACATAGCCAGAACAGTCAGATGCTCAGAACTAAAGAACTGTGCTTCCTACACACAAGGGCAATATCTAATTCAACTCTGCTTAGGAAACTGACAAGAACAGTAGTTTCTCTTGCGTCCAATACACTGCATTTGCTGGGAACAGACGCGAGTGCTATTTGCAATGTGTATGGCCAATAGAGAACAATAGTGAATCTCCTTACCAGAAAACAACTCTTGCTGCTAGGACCAGAAATTGCATGTGATTCAACTCCGTTTATGAAAGGGAATTAAACTCTGGCTCGCCTTACAAGAAACACACTCTGCTTTTGAGAAAGCAGCACTCTTCTACTCTACTGTGTTTCCTATAGAGCCAGAACAGTCAGCTTGCTCAGAACCAAAGAACTGTGCTTCCTACACACAATGGCCATAACTAGTTCAACTCTGCTTAGGAAACTGACAAGAACAGTAGTTTCTCTTGCGTCCAATACAATGCACTTGCTGGGTACAGACGCGAGTGCTATTTGCACTGTGTATGGCCAAATGAGCACAATAGTGCCTCTCCTTACCAGAAAACAACTCTTGGTGCTAGGACCAGAAACTGCATGTGATTCAACTCCGTTTATGAAAGGGAATTCAACTCTAGCTTGCCTTACAAGAAACACACTCTGCTTTTGAGAAAGCAGCACTCTTCTACTCTACTGTGTTTCCTATATAGCCACAACAGTCAGCTTGCTCAGAACTAAAGAACTGTGCTTCCTACACACAAGGGACATATCTAATTCAACTCTGCTTAGGAAACTGACAAGAACAGTAGTTTCTCTTGCGTCCAATACACTGCATTTGCTGGGAACAGACGCGAGTGCTATTTGCAATGTGTATGGCCAATTGAGCACAATAGTGAATCTCCTTACCAGAAAACAACTTTTGCTGTTAGGACAAGAAACTGCATGTGATTCAACTCCGTTTATGAAAGGGAATTAAACTCTGGCTCGCCTTACAAGAAACACACTCTGCTTTAGAGAAAGCAGCACTCTTCTACTCTACTCTGTTTCCTACATAGCCAGAACAGTCAGCTTGCTCAGAACTAAAGAACTGTGCTTCCTACACACAAGGGCCATATCTAATTCAACTCTGTTTAGGAAACTGACAAGAACAGTAGTTTCTCTTGCGTCCAATACACTGCATTTGCTGGGAACAGACGCGAGTGCTATTTGCAATGTGTATGGCCAATTGAGCACAATAGTGAATCTCCTTACCAGAAAACAACTCTTGCTGCTAGGACCAGAAACTGCATGTGATTCAACTCCGTTTATGAAAGGGAATTAAACTCTGGCTCGCCTTACAAGAAACACACTCTGCTTTAGAGAAAGCAGCACTCTTCTACTCTACTGTGTTTGCTATAGAGCCAGAACAGTCAGCTTGCTCAGAACCAAAGAACTGTGCTTCCTACACACAATGGCCATAACTAGTTCAACTCTGCTTAGGAAACTGACAAGAACAGTAGTTTCTCTTGCGTTCAATACAATGCACTTGGTGGGTACAGACGCGAGTGCTATTTGCACTGTGTATGGCCAAATGAGCACAATAGTGACTCTCCTTACCAGAAAACATCTCTTGGTGCTAGGACCAGAAACTTCATGTGATTCAACTCCGTTTATGAAAGGGAATTCAACTCTAGCTTGCCTTACAAGAAACACAATCTGCTTTTGAGAAAGCAGCACTCTTCTACTCTACTGTGTTTCCTATATAGCCAGAACAGTCAGCTTGCTCAGAACTAAAGAACTGTGCTTCCTACACACAAGGGCCATATCTAATTCAACTCTGCTTAGGAAACTGACAAGAACAGTAGTTTCTCTTGCGTCCAATACACTGCATTTGCTGGGAACAGACGCGAGTGCTATTTGCAACGTGTATGGCCAATTGAGCACAATAGTGAATCTCCTTACCAGAAAACAACTTTTGCTGCTAGGACCAGAAACTGCATGTGATTCAACTCCGTTTATGAAAGGGAATTAAACTCTGGCTCGCCTTACAAGAAACACACTCTGCTTTAGAGAAAGCAGCACTCTTCTACTCTACTCTGTTTCCTACATAGCCAAAACAGTCAGATGCTCAGAACTAAAGAACTGTGCTTCCTACACACAAGGGCAATATCTAATTCAACTCTGCTTAGGAAACTGACAAGAACAGTAGTTTCTCTTGCATCCAATACACTGCATTTGCGGGGATAAGACGCGAGTGCTATTTGCACTGTGTATGGCCAAATGAGCACAATAGTGACTCTCCTTACCAGAAAACAACTCTTGGTGCTAGGACCAGAAACTGCATGTGATTCAACTCCGTTTATGAAAGGGAATTCAACTCTAGCTTGCCTTACAAGAAACACACTCTGCTTTTGAGAAAGCAGCACTCTTCTACTCTACTGTGTTTCCTATAGAGCCAGAACAGTCAGTTGCTCAGAACCAAAGAACTGTGCTTCCTACACACAATGGCCATAACTAGTTCAACTCTGCTTAGGAAACTGACAAGAACAGTAGTTTCTCTTGCGTCCAATACAATGCACTTGCTGGGTACAGACGCGAGTGCTATTTTCACTGTGTATGGCCAAATGAGCAAAATAGTGACTCTCCTTACCCGAAAACAACTCTTGGTGCTAGGACCAAAAACTGCATGTGATTCAACTCCGTTTATGAAAGGGAATTCAACTCTAGCTCGCCTTACAAGAAACACACTCTGGTTTTGAGAAAGCCGCACTCTTCTACTCTACTGTGTTTCCTATATAGCCAGAACAGTCAGCTTGCTCAGAACTAAAGAACTGTGCTTCCTACACACAAGGGTAATATCTAATTCAACTCTGCTTAGGAAACTGACAAGAACAGTAGTTTCTCTTGCGTCCAATACACTGCATTTGCTGGGATAAGACGCGAGTGCTATTTGCACTGTGTATGGCCAATTGAGCACAATAGTGAATCTCCTTACCAGAAAACAACTTTTGCTGCTAGGACCAGAAACTGCATGTGATTCAACTCCGTTTATGAAAGGGAAATCAACTCTACCTCGCCTTACAAGAAACACACTCTGCTTTAGAGAAAGCTGCACTCTTCTACTCTACTCTGTTTCCTATATAGCCAGAACTGTCAGCTTGCTCAGAACTAAAGAACTGTGCTTCCTACACACAAGGGCCATATCTAATTCAACTCTGCTTAGGAAACTGACAAGAACAGTAGTTTCTCTTGCGTCCAATACACTGCATTTGCTGGGAACAGACGCGAGTGCTATTTGCAACGTGTATGGCCAATTGAGCACAATAGTGAATCTCCTTACCAGAAAACAACTTTTGCTGCTAGGACCAGAAACTGCATGTGATTCAACTCCGTTTATGAAAGGGAATTAAACTCTGGCTCGCCTTACAAGAAACACACTCTGCTTTAGAGAAAGCAGCACTCTTCTACTCTACTCTGTTTCCTACATAGCCAGAACAGTCAGATGCTCAGAACTAAAGAACTGTGCTTCCTACACACAAGGGCCATATCTAATTCAACTCTGCTTAGGAAACTGACAAGAACAGTAGTTTCTCTTGCGTCCAATACACTGCATTTGCTGGGAACAGACGCGAGTGCTATTTGCAATGTGTATGGCCAATAGAGAACAATAGTGAATCTCCTTACCAGAAAACAACTCTTGCTGCTAGGACCAGAAATTGCATGTGATTCAACTCCGTTTATGAAAGGGAATTAAACTCTGGCTCGCCTTACAAGAAACACACTCTGCTTTTGAGAAAGCAGCACTCTTCTACTCTACTGTGTTTGCTATAGAGCCAGAACAGTCAGCTTGCTCAGAACCAAAGAACTGTGCTTCCTACACACAATGGCCATAACTAGTTCAACTCTGCTTAGGAAACTGACAAGAACAGTAGTTTCTCTTGCGTCCAATACACTGCATTTGCTGGGTACAGACGCGAGAGCTATTTGCACTGTGTATGGCCAAATGAGCACAATAGTGACTCTCCTTACCAGAAAACAACTCTTGGTGCTAGGAGCAGAAACTGCATGTGATTCAACTCCGTTTATGAAAGGGAATTCAACTCTAGCTTGCCTTACAAGAAACACACTCTGCTTTTGAGAAAGCAGCACTCTTCTACTCTACTGTGTTTCCTATAGAGCCAGAACAGTCAGTTGCTCAGAACCAAAGAACTGTGCTTCCTACACACAATGGCCATAACTAGTTCAACTCTGCTTAGGAAACTAACAAGAACAGTAGTTTCTCTTGCGTCCAATACAATGCACTTGCTGGGTACAGACGCGAGTGCTATTTGCACTGTGTATGGCCAAATGAGCAAAATAGTGACTCTCCTTACCCGAAAACAACTCTTGGTGCTAGGACCAGAAACTGCATGTGATTCAACTCCGTTTATGAAAGGGAATTCAACTCTAGCTCGCCTTACAAGAAACACACTCTGGTTTTGACAAAGCAGCACTCTTCTACTCTACTGTGTTTCCTATATAGCCAGAACAGTCAGCTTGCTCAGAACTAAAGAACTGTGCTTCCTACACACAAGGGCAATATCTAATTCAACTCTGCTTAGGAAACTGACAAGAACAGTAGTTTCTCTTGCGTCCAATACACTGCATTTGCTGGGAACAGACGCGAGTGCTATTTGCACTGTGTATGGCCAATTGAGCACAATAGTGAATCTCCTTACCAGAAAACAACTTTTGCTGCTAGGACCAGAAACTGCATGTGATTCAACTCCGTTTATGAAAGGGAAATCAACTCTACCTCGCCTTACAAGAAACACACTCTGCTTTAGAGAAAGCTGCACTCTTCTACTCTACTCTGTTTCCTATATAGCCAGAACTGTCAGCTTGCTCAGAACTAAAGAACTGTGCTTCCTACACACAAGGGCCATATCTAATTCAACTCTGCTTAGGAAACTGACAAGAACAGTAGTTTCTCTTGCGTCCAATACACTGCATTTGCTGGGAACAGACGCGAGTGCTATTTGCAACGTGTATGGCCAATTGAGCACAATAGTGAATCTCCTTACCAGAAAACAACTTTTGCTGCTAGGACCAGAAACTGCATGTGATTCAACTCCGTTTATGAAAGGGAATTAAACTCTGGCTCGCCTTACAAGAAACACACTCTGCTTTAGAGAAAGCAGCACTCTTCTACTCTACTCTGTTTCCTACATAGCCAGAACAGTCAGATGCTCAGAACTAAAGAACTGTGCTTCCTACACACAAGGGCAATATCTAATTCAACTCTGCTTAGGAAACTGACAAGAACAGTAGTTTCTCTTGCGTCCAATACACTGCATTTGCTGGGAACAGACGCGAGTGCTATTTGCAATGTGTATGGCCAATAGAGAACAATAGTGAATCTCCTTACCAGAAAACAACTCTTGCTGCTAGGACCAGAAATTGCATGTGATTCAACTCCGTTTATGAAAGGGAATTAAACTCTGGCTCGCCTTACAAGAAACACACTCTGCTTTTGAGAAAGCAGCACTCTTCTACTCTACTGTGTTTCCTATAGAGCCAGAACAGTCAGCTTGCTCAGAACCAAAGAACTGTGCTTCCTACACACAATGGCCATAACTAGTTCAACTCTGCTTAGGAAACTGACAAGAACAGTAGTTTCTCTTGCGTCCAATACAATGCACTTGCTGGGTACAGACGCGAGTGCTATTTGCACTGTGTATGGCCAAATGAGCACAATAGTGCCTCTCCTTACCAGAAAACAACTCTTGGTGCTAGGACCAGAAACTGCATGTGATTCAACTCCGTTTATGAAAGGGAATTCAACTCTAGCTTGCCTTACAAGAAACACACTCTGCTTTTGAGAAAGCAGCACTCTTCTACTCTACTGTGTTTCCTATATAGCCACAACAGTCAGCTTGCTCAGAACTAAAGAACTGTGCTTCCTACACACAAGGGACATATCTAATTCAACTCTGCTTAGGAAACTGACAAGAACAGTAGTTTCTCTTGCGTCCAATACACTGCATTTGCTGGGAACAGACGCGAGTGCTATTTGCAATGTGTATGGCCAATTGAGCACAATAGTGAATCTCCTTACCAGAAAACAACTTTTGCTGTTAGGACAAGAAACTGCATGTGATTCAACTCCGTTTATGAAAGGGAATTAAACTCTGGCTCGCCTTACAAGAAACACACTCTGCTTTAGAGAAAGCAGCACTCTTCTACTCTACTCTGTTTCCTACATAGCCAGAACAGTCAGCTTGCTCAGAACTAAAGAACTGTGCTTCCTACACACAAGGGCCATATCTAATTCAACTCTGTTTAGGAAACTGACAAGAACAGTAGTTTCTCTTGCGTCCAATACACTGCATTTGCTGGGAACAGACGCGAGTGCTATTTGCAATGTGTATGGCCAATTGAGCACAATAGTGAATCTCCTTACCAGAAAACAACTCTTGCTGCTAGGACCAGAAACTGCATGTGATTCAACTCCGTTTATGAAAGGGAATTAAACTCTGGCTCGCCTTACAAGAAACACACTCTGCTTTTGAGAAAGCAGCACTCTTCTACTCTACTGTGTTTGCTATAGAGCCAGAACAGTCAGCTTGCTCAGAACCAAAGAACTGTGCTTCCTACACACAATGGCCATAACTAGTTCAACTCTGCTTAGGAAACTGACAAGAACAGTAGTTTCTCTTGCGTTCAATACAATGCACTTGGTGGGTACAGACGCGAGTGCTATTTGCACTGTGTATGGCCAAATGAGCACAATAGTGACTCTCCTTACCAGAAAACATCTCTTGGTGCTAGGACCAGAAACTTCATGTGATTCAACTCCGTTTATGAAAGGGAATTCAACTCTAGCTTGCCTTACAAGAAACACAATCTGCTTTTGAGAAAGCAGCACTCTTCTACTCTACTGTGTTTCCTATATAGCCAGAACAGTCAGCTTGCTCAGAACTAAAGAACTGTGCTTCCTACACACAAGGGCCATATCTAATTCAACTCTGCTTAGGAAACTGACAAGAACAGTAGTTTCTCTTGCGTCCAATACACTGCATTTGCTGGGAACAGACGCGAGTGCTATTTGCAACGTGTATGGCCAATTGAGCACAATAGTGAATCTCCTTACCAGAAAACAACTTTTGCTGCTAGGACCAGAAACTGCATGTGATTCAACTCCGTTTATGAAAGGGAATTCAACTCTGGCTCGCCTTACAAGAAACACACTCTGCTTTAGAGAAAGCAGCACTCTTCTACTCTACTCTGTTTCCTACATAGCCAAAACAGTCAGATGCTCAGAACTAAAGAACTGTGCTTCCTACACACAAGGGCAATATCTAATTCAACTCTGCTTAGGAAACTGACAAGAACAGTAGTTTCTCTTGCATCCAATACACTGCATTTGCTGGGATAAGACGCGAGTGCTATTTGCACTGTGTATGGCCAAATGAGCACAATAGTGACTCTCCTTACCAGAAAACAACTCTTGGTGCTAGGACCAGAAACTGCATGTGATTCAACTCCGTTTATGAAAGGGAATTCAACTCTAGCTTGCCTTACAAGAAACACACTCTGCTTTTGAGAAAGCAGCACTCTTCTACTCTACTGTGTTTCCTATAGAGCCAGAACAGTCAGTTGCTCAGAACCAAAGAACTGTGCTTCCTACACACAATGGCCATAACTAGTTCAACTCTGCTTAGGAAACTGACAAGAACAGTAGTTTCTCTTGCGTCCAATACAATGCACTTGCTGGGTACAGACGCGAGTGCTATTTTCACTGTGTATGGCCAAATGAGCAAAATAGTGACTCTCCTTACCCGAAAACAACTCTTGGTGCTAGGACCAAAAACTGCATGTGATTCAACTCCGTTTATGAAAGGGAATTCAACTCTAGCTCGCCTTACAAGAAACACACTCTGGTTTTGAGAAAGCCGCACTCTTCTACTCTACTGTGTTTCCTATAGAGCCAGAACAGTCAGCTTGCTCAGAACTAAAGAACTGTGCTTCCTACACACAAGGGTAATATCTAATTCAACTCTGCTTAGGAAACTGACAAGAACAGTAGTTTCTCTTGCGTTCAATACAATGCACTTGCTGGGTACAGACGCGAGTGCTATTAGCACTGTGTATGGCCAAATGAGCACAATAGTGAATCTCCTTACCAGAAAACAACTCTTGGTGCTAGGACCAGAAACTGCATGTGATTCAACTCCGTTTATGAAAGGGAAATCAACTCTACCTCGCCTTACAAGAAACACACTCTGCTTTAGAGAAAGCTGCACTCTTCTACTCTACTCTGTTTCCTATATAGCCAGAACTGTCAGCTTGCTCAGAACTAAAGAACTGTGCTTCCTACACACAAGGGCCATATCTAATTCAACTCTGCTTAGGAAACTGACAAGAACAGTAGTTTCTCTTGCGTCCAATACACTGCATTTGCTGGGAACAGACGCGAGTGCTATTTGCAACGTGTATGGCCAATTGAGCACAATAGTGAATCTCCTTACCAGAAAACAACTTTTGCTGCTAGGACCAGAAACTGCATGTGATTCAACTCCGTTTATGAAAGGGAATTAAACTCTGGCTCGCCTTACAAGAAACACACTCTGCTTTAGAGAAAGCAGCACTCTTCTACTCTACTCTGTTTCCTACATAGCCAGAACAGTCAGATGCTCAGAACTAAAGAACTGTGCTTCCTACACACAAGGGCCATATCTAATTCAACTCTGCTTAGGAAACTGACAAGAACAGTAGTTTCTCTTGCGTCCAATACACTGCATTTGCTGGGAACAGACGCGAGTGCTATTTGCAATGTGTATGGCCAATAGAGAACAATAGTGAATCTCCTTACCAGAAAACAACTCTTGCTGCTAGGACCAGAAATTGCATGTGATTCAACTCCGTTTATGAAAGGGAATTAAACTCTGGCTCGCCTTACAAGAAACACACTCTGCTTTTGAGAAAGCAGCACTCTTCAACTCTACTGTGTTTCCTATATAGCCACAACAGTCAGCTTGCTCAGAACTAAAGAACTGTGCTTCCTACACACAAGGGACATATCTAATTCAACTCTGCTTAGGAAACTGACAAGAACAGTAGTTTCTCTTGCGTCCAATACACTGCATTTGCTGGGAACAGACGCGAGTGCTATTTGCAATGTGTATGGCCAATTGAGCACAATAGTGAATCTCCTTACCAGAAAACAACTTTTGCTGTTAGGACAAGAAACTGCATGTGATTCAACTCCGTTTATGAAAGGGAATTAAACTCTGGCTCGCCTTACAAGAAACACACTCTGCTTTAGAGAAAGCAGCACTCTTCTACTCTACTCTGTTTCCTACATAGCCAGAACAGTCAGCTTGCTCAGAACTAAAGAACTGTGCTTCCTACACACAAGGGCCATATCTAATTCAACTCTGTTTAGGAAACTGACAAGAACAGTAGTTTCTCTTGCGTCCAATACACTGCATTTGCTGGGAACAGACGCGAGTGCTATTTGCAATGTGTATGGCCAATAGAGCACAATAGTGAATCTCCTTACCAGAAAACAACTCTTGCTGCTAGGACCAGAAATTTCATGTGATTCAACTCCGTTTATGAAAGGGAATTAAACTCTGGCTCGCCTTACAAGAAACACACTCTGCTTTTGAGAAAGCAGCACTCTTCTACTCTACTGTGTTTGCTATAGAGCCAGAACAGTCAGCTTGCTCAGAACCAAAGAACTGTGCTTCCTACACACAATGGCCATAACTAGTTCAACTCTGCTTAGGAAACTGACAAGAACAGTAGTTTCTCTTGCGTTCAATACAATGCACTTGGTGGGTACAGACGCGAGTGCTATTTGCACTGTGTATGGCCAAATGAGCACAATAGTGACTCTCCTTACCAGAAAACAACTCTTGGTGCTAGGACCAGAAACTGCATGTGATTCAACTCCGTTTATGAAAGGGAATTCAACTCTAGCTTGCCTTACAAGAAACACACTCTGCTTTTGAGAAAGCAGCACTCTTCTACTCTACTCTGTTTCCTATATAGCCAGAACAGTCAGCTTGCTCAGAACTAAAGAACTGTGCTTCCTACACACAAGGGCAATATCTAATTCAACTCTGCTTAGGAAACTGACAAGAACAGTAGTTTCTCTTGCGTCCAATACACTGCATTTGCTGGGAACAGACGCGAGTGCTATTTGCACTGTGTATGGCCAATTGAGCACAATAGTGAATCTCCTTACCAGAAAACAACTTTTGCTGCTAGGACCAGAAACTGCATGTGATTCAACTCCGTTTATGAAAGGGAAATCAACTCTACCTCGCCTTACAAGAAACACACTCTGCTTTAGAGAAAGCTGCACTCTTCTACTCTACTCTGTTTCCTATATAGCCAGAACTGTCAGCTTGCTCAGAACTAAAGAACTGTGCTTCCTACACACAAGGGCCATATCTAATTCAACTCTGCTTAGGAAACTGACAAGAACAGTAGTTTCTCTTGCGTCCAATACACTGCATTTGCTGGGAACAGACGCGAGTGCTATTTGCAACGTGTATGGCCAATTGAGCACAATAGTGAATCTCCTTACCAGAAAACAACTTTTGCTGCTAGGACCAGAAACTGCATGTGATTCAACTCCGTTTATGAAAGGGAATTAAACTCTGGCTCGCCTTACAAGAAACACACTCTGCTTTAGAGAAAGCAGCACTCTTCTACTCTACTCTGTTTCCTACATAGCCAGAACAGTCAGCTTGCTCAGAACTAAAGAACTGTGCTTCCTACACACAAGGGCAATATCTAATTCAACTCTGCTTAGGAAACTGACAAGAACAGTAGTTTCTCTTGCGTCCAATACACTGCATTTGCTGGGAACAGACGCGAGTGCTATTTGCACTGTGTATGGCCAATAGAGAACAATAGTGCCTCTCCTTACCAGAAAACAACTCTTGGTGCTAGGACCAGAAATTGCATGTGATTCAACTCCGTTTATGAAAGGGAATTCAACTCTGGCTCGCCTTACAAGAAACACACTCTGCTTTTGAGAAAGCAGCACTCTTCTACTCTACTGTGTTTCCTATAGAGCCAGAACAGTCAGCTTGCTCAGAACCAAAGAACTGTGCTTCCTACACACAATGGCCATAACTAGTTCAACTCTGCTTAGGAAACTGACAAGAACAGTAGTTTCTCTTGCGTCCAATACAATGCACTTGCTGGGTACAGACGCGAGTGCTATTTGCACTGTGTATGGCCAAATGAGCACAATAGTGCCTCTCCTTACCAGAAAACAACTCTTGGTGCTAGGACCAGAAACTGCATGTGATTCAACTCCGTTTATGAAAGGGAATTCAACTCTAGCTTGCCTTACAAGAAACACACTCTGCTTTTGAGAAAGCAGCACTCTTCTACTCTACTGTGTTTCCTATATAGCCAGAACAGTCAGCTTGCTCAGAACTAAAGAACTGTGCTTCCTACACACAAGGGCCATATCTAATTCAACTCTGCTTAGGAAACTGACAAGAACAGTAGTTTCTCTTGCGTCCAATACACTGCATTTGCTGGGAACAGACGCGAGTGCTATTTGCAATGTGTATGGCCAATTGAGCACAATAGTGAATCTCCTTACCAGAAAACAACTTTTGCTGCTAGGACCAGAAACTGCATGTGATTCAACTCCGTTTATGAAAGGGAATTAAACTCTGGCTCGCCTTACAAGAAACACACTCTGCTTTAGAGAAAGCAGCACTCTTCTACTCTACTCTGTTTCCTACATAGCCAGAACAGTCAGATGCTCAGAACTAAAGAACTGTGCTTCCTACACACAAGGGCCATATCTAATTCAACTCTGTTTAGGAAACTGACAAGAACAGTAGTTTCTCTTGCGTCCAATACACTGCATTTGCTGGGAACAGACGCGAGTGCTATTTGCAATGTGTATGGCCAATAGAGCACAATAGTGAATCTCCTTACCAGAAAACAACTCTTGCTGCTAGGACCAGAAATTTCATGTGATTCAACTCCGTTTATGAAAGGGAATTAAACTCTGGCTCGCCTTACAAGAAACACACTCTGCTTTTGAGAAAGCAGCACTCTTCTACTCTACTGTGTTTGCTATAGAGCCAGAACAGTCAGCTTGCTCAGAACCAAAGAACTGTGCTTCCTACACACAATGGCCATAACTAGTTCAACTCTGCTTAGGAAACTGACAAGAACAGTAGTTTCTCTTGCGTTCAATACAATGCACTTGGTGGGTACAGACGCGAGTGCTATTTGCACTGTGTATGGCCAAATGAGCACAATAGTGACTCTCCTTACCAGAAAACAACTCTTGGTGCTAGGACCAGAAACTGCATGTGATTCAACTCCGTTTATGAAAGGGAATTCAACTCTAGCTTGCCTTACAAGAAACACACTCTGCTTTTGAGAAAGCAGCACTCTTCTACTCTACTCTGTTTCCTATATAGCCAGAACAGTCAGCTTGCTCAGAACTAAAGAACTGTGCTTCCTACACACAAGGGCAATATCTAATTCAACTCTGCTTAGGAAACTGACAAGAACAGTAGTTTCTCTTGCGTCCAATACACTGCATTTGCTGGGAACAGACGCGAGTGCTATTTGCACTGTGTATGGCCAATTGAGCACAATAGTGAATCTCCTTACCAGAAAACAACTTTTGCTGCTAGGACCAGAAACTGCATGTGATTCAACTCCGTTTATGAAAGGGAAATCAACTCTACCTCGCCTTACAAGAAACACACTCTGCTTTAGAGAAAGCTGCACTCTTCTACTCTACTCTGTTTCCTATATAGCCAGAACTGTCAGCTTGCTCAGAACTAAAGAACTGTGCTTCCTACACACAAGGGCCATATCTAATTCAACTCTGCTTAGGAAACTGACAAGAACAGTAGTTTCTCTTGCGTCCAATACACTGCATTTGCTGGGAACAGACGCGAGTGCTATTTGCAACGTGTATGGCCAATTGAGCACAATAGTGAATCTCCTTACCAGAAAACAACTTTTGCTGCTAGGACCAGAAACTGCATGTGATTCAACTCCGTTTATGAAAGGGAATTAAACTCTGGCTCGCCTTACAAGAAACACACTCTGCTTTAGAGAAAGCAGCACTCTTCTACTCTACTCTGTTTCCTACATAGCCAGAACAGTCAGCTTGCTCAGAACTAAAGAACTGTGCTTCCTACACACAAGGGCAATATCTAATTCAACTCTGCTTAGGAAACTGACAAGAACAGTAGTTTCTCTTGCGTCCAATACACTGCATTTGCTGGGAACAGACGCGAGTGCTATTTGCACTGTGTATGGCCAATAGAGAACAATAGTGCCTCTCCTTACCAGAAAACAACTCTTGGTGCTAGGACCAGAAATTGCATGTGATTCAACTCCGTTTATGAAAGGGAATTCAACTCTGGCTCGCCTTACAAGAAACACACTCTGCTTTTGAGAAAGCAGCACTCTTCTACTCTACTGTGTTTCCTATAGAGCCAGAACAGTCAGCTTGCTCAGAACCAAAGAACTGTGCTTCCTACACACAATGGCCATAACTAGTTCAACTCTGCTTAGGAAACTGACAAGAACAGTAGTTTCTCTTGCGTCCAATACAATGCACTTGCTGGGTACAGACGCGAGTGCTATTTGCACTGTGTATGGCCAAATGAGCACAATAGTGCCTCTCCTTACCAGAAAACAACTCTTGGTGCTAGGACCAGAAACTGCATGTGATTCAACTCCGTTTATGAAAGGGAATTCAACTCTAGCTTGCCTTACAAGAAACACACTCTGCTTTTGAGAAAGCAGCACTCTTCTACTCTACTGTGTTTCCTATATAGCCAGAACAGTCAGCTTGCTCAGAACTAAAGAACTGTGCTTCCTACACACAAGGGCCATATCTAATTCAACTCTGCTTAGGAAACTGACAAGAACAGTAGTTTCTCTTGCGTCCAATACACTGCATTTGCTGGGAACAGACGCGAGTGCTATTTGCAATGTGTATGGCCAATTGAGCACAATAGTGAATCTCCTTACCAGAAAACAACTTTTGCTGCTAGGACCAGAAACTGCATGTGATTCAACTCCGTTTATGAAAGGGAATTAAACTCTGGCTCGCCTTACAAGAAACACACTCTGCTTTAGAGAAAGCAGCACTCTTCTACTCTACTCTGTTTCCTACATAGCCAGAACAGTCAGATGCTCAGAACTAAAGAACTGTGCTTCCTACACACAAGGGCAATATCTAATTCAACTCTGCTTAGGAAACTGACAAGAACAGTAGTTTCTCTTGCGTCCAATACACTGCATTTGCTGGGAACAGACGCGAGTGCTATTTGCAATGTGTATGGCCAATAGAGCACAATAGTGAATCTCCTTACCAGAAAACAACTCTTGCTGCTAGGACCAGAAATTGCATGTGATTCAACTCCGTTTATGAAAGGGAATTAAACTCTGGCTCGCCTTACAAGAAACACACTCTGCTTTTGAGAAAGCAGCACTCTTCTACTCTACTGTGTTTCCTATAGAGCCAGAACAGTCAGCTTGCTCAGAACCAAAGAACTGTGCTTCCTACACACAATGGCCATAACTAGTTCAACTCTGCTTAGGAAACTGACAAGAACAGTAGTTTCTCTTGCGTCCAATACAATGCACTTGCTGGGTACAGACGCGAGTGCTATTTGCACTGTGTATGGCCAAATGAGCACAATAGTGCCTCTCCTTACCAGAAAACAACTCTTGGTGCTAGGACCAGAAACTGCATGTGATTCAACTCCGTTTATGAAAGGGAATTCAACTCTAGCTTGCCTTACAAGAAACACACTCTGCTTTAGAGAAAGCAGCACTCTTCTACTCTACTGTGTTTCCTATATAGCCAGAACAGTCAGCTTGCTCAGAACTAAAGAACTGTGCTTCCTACACACAAGGGCCATATCTAATTCAACTCTGCTTAGGAAACTGACAAGAACAGTAGTTTCTCTTGCGTCCAATACACTGCATTTGCTGGGAACAGACGCGAGTGCTATTTGCAATGTGTATGGCCAATTGAGCACAATAGTGAATCTCCTTACCAGAAAACAACTTTTGCTGCTAGGACAAGAAACTGCATGTGATTCAACTCCGTTTATGAAAGGGAATTAAACTCTGGCTCGCCTTACAAGAAACACACTCTGCTTTAGAGAAAGCAGCACTCTTCTACTCTACTCTGTTTCCTACATAGCCAGAACAGTCAGCTTGCTCAGAACTAAAGAACTGTGCTTCCTACACACAAGGGCCATATCTAATTCAACTCTGTTTAGGAAACTGACAAGAACAGTAGTTTCTCTTGCGTCCAATACACTGCATTTGCTGGGAACAGACGCGAGTGCTATTTGCAATGTGTATGGCCAATTGAGCACAATAGTGAATCTCCTTACCAGAAAACAACTCTTGCTGCTAGGACCAGAAATTTCATGTGATTCAACTCCGTTTATGAAAGGGAATTAAACTCTGGCTCGCCTTACAAGAAACACACTCTGCTTTTGAGAAAGCAGCACTCTTCTACTCTACTGTGTTTGCTATAGAGCCAGAACAGTCAGCTTGCTCAGAACCAAAGAACTGTGCTTCCTACACACAATGGCCATAACTAGTTCAACTCTGCTTAGGAAACTGACAAGAACAGTAGTTTCTCTTGCGTTCAATACAATGCACTTGGTGGGTACAGACGCGAGTGCTATTTGCACTGTGTATGGCCAAATGAGCACAATAGTGCCTCTCCTTACCAGAAAACAACTCTTGGTGCTAGGACCAGAAACTGCATGTGATTCAACTCCGTTTATGAAAGGGAATTCAACTCTAGCTTGCCTTACAAGAAACACACTCTGCTTTTGAGAAAGCAGCACTCTTCTACTCTACTGTGTTTCCTATATAGCCAGAACAGTCAGCTTGCTCAGAACTAAAGAACTGTGCTTCCTACACACAAGGGCCATATCTAATTCAACTCTGCTTAGGAAACTGACAAGAACAGTAGTTTCTCTTGCGTCCAATACACTGTATTTGCTGGGATAAGACGCGAGTGCTATTTGCACTGTGTATGGCCAAATGAGCACAATAGTGACTCTCCTTACCAGAAAACAACTCTTGGTGCTAGGACCAGAAACTGCATGTGATTCAACTCCGTTTATGAAAGGGAATTCAACTCTACCTCGCCTTACAAGAAACACACTCTGCTTTAGAGAAAGCTGCACTCTTCTACTCTACTCTGTTTCCTATATAGCCAGAACTGTCAGCTTGTTCAGAACTAAAGAACTGTGCTTCCTACACACAAGGGCCATATCTAATTCAACTCTGCTTAGGAAACTGACAAGAACAGTAGTTTCTCTTGCGTCCAATACACTGCATTTGCTGGGATAAGACGCGAGTGCTATTTGCACTCTGTATGGCCAAATGAGCACAATAGTGACTCTCCTTACAAGAAAACAACTTTTGCTGCTAGGACCAGAAACTGCATGTGATTCCACTCCGTTTATGAAAGGGAATTCAACTCTAGCTTGCCTTACAAGAAACACACTCTGCTTTTGAGAAAGCAGCACTCTTCTACTCTACTGTGTTTCCTATATAGCCAGAACTGTCAGCTGGCTCAGAACTGAAGAACTGTGCTTCCTACACACAAGGGCCATATCTAATTCAACTCTGCTTAGGAAACTGACAAGAACAGTAGTTTCTCTTGCGTCCAATACACTGCATTTGCTGGGAACAGACGCGAGTGCTATTTGCAATGTGTATGGCCAATTGAGCACAATAGTGAATCTCCTTACCAGAAAACAACTCTTGCTGCTAGGACCAGAAATTGCATGTGATTCAACTCCGTTTATGAAAGGGAATTCAACTCTGGCTCGCCTTACAAGAAACACACTCTGCTTTTGAGAAAGGAGCACTCTTCTACTCTACTGTGTTTCCTATAGAGCCAGAACAGTCAGCTTGCTCAGAACCAAAGAACTGTGCTTCCTACACACAATGGCCATAACTAGTTCAACTCTGCTTAGGAAACTGACAAGAACAGTAGTTTCTCTTGCGTCCAATACAATGCACTTGCTGGGTACAGACGCGAGTGCTATTTGCACTGTGTATGGCCAAATGAGCACAATAGTGCCTCTCCTTACCAGAAAACAACTCTTGGTGCTAGGACCAGAAACTGCATGTGATTCAACTCCGTTTATGAAAGGGAATTCAACTCTAGCTTGCCTTACAAGAAACACACTCTGCTTTTGAGAAAGCAGCACTCTTCTACTCTACTGTGTTTCCTATATAGCCAGAACAGTCAGCTTGCTCAGAACTAAAGAACTGTGCTTCCTACACACAAGGGCCATATCTAATTCAACTCTGCTTAGGAAACTGACAAGAACAGTAGTTTCTCTTGCGTCCAATACACTGCATTTGCTGGGATAAGACGCGAGTGCTATTTGCACTGTGTATGGCCAATTGAGCACAATAGTGAATCTCCTTACCAGAAAACAACTTTTGCTGCTAGGACCAGAAACTGCATGTGATTCAACTCCGTTTATGAAAGGGAAATCAACTCTACCTCGCCTTACAAGAAACACACTCTGCTTTAGAGAAAGCTGCACTCTTCTACTCTACTCTGTTTCCTATATAGCCAGAACTGTCAGCTTGTTCAGAACTAAAGAACTGTGCTTCCTACACACAAGGGCCATATCTAATTCAACTCTGCTTAGGAAACTGACAAGAACAGTAGTTTCTCTTGCGTCCAATACACTGCATTTGCTGGGATAAGACGCGAGTGCTATTTGCACTGTGTATGGCCAATTGAGCACAATAGTGAATCTCCTTACAAGAAAACAACTTTTGCTGCTAGGACCAGAAACTGCATGTGATTCCACTCCGTTTATGAAAGGGATATCAACTCTAGCTCGCCTTACAAGAAACACACTCTGCTTTAGAGAAAGCAGCACTCTTCTACTCTACTGTGTTTCCTATATAGCCAGAACTGTCAGCTGGCTCAGAACTGAAGAACTGTGCTTCCTACACACAAGGGCCATATCTAATTCAACTCTGCTTAGGAAACTGACAAGAACAGTAGTTTCTCTTGCGTCCAATACACTGCATTTGCTGGGAACAGACGCGAGTGCTATTTGCAACGTGTATGGCCAATTGAGCACAATAGTGAATCTCCTTACCAGAAAACAACTTTTGCTGCTAGGACCAGAAACTGCATGTGATTCAACTCCGTTTATGAAAGGGAATTCAACTCTGGCTCGCCTTACAAGAAACACACTCTGCTTTAGAGAAAGCAGCACTCTTCTACTCTACTCTGTTTCCTACATAGCCAGAACAGTCAGCTTGCTCAGAACTAAAGAACTGTGCTTCCTACACACAAGGGCCATATCTAATTCAACTCTGCTTAGGAAACTGACAAGAACAGTAGTTTCTCTTGCGTCCAATACACTGCATTTGCTGGGAACAGACGCGAGTGCTATTTGCAATGTGTATGGCCAATAGAGCACAATAGTGAATCTCCTTACCAGAAAACAACTCTTGCTGCTAGGACCAGAAATTGCATGTGATTCAACTCCGTTTATGAAAGGGAATTAAACTCTGGCTCGCCTTACAAGAAACACACTCTGCTTTTGAGAAAGGAGCACTCTTCTACTCTACTGTGTTTCCTATAGAGCCAGAACAGTCAGCTTGCTCAGAACCAAAGAACTGTGCTTCCTACACACAATGGCCATAACTAGTTCAACTCTGCTTAGGAAACTGACAAGAACAGTAGTTTCTCTTGCGTCCAATACAATGCACTTGCTGGGTACAGACGCGAGTGCTATTTGCACTGTGTATGGCCAAATGAGCACAATAGTGCCTCTCCTTACCAGAAAACAACTCTTGGTGCTAGGACCAGAAACTGCATGTGATTCAACTCCGTTTATGAAAGGGAATTCAACTCTAGCTTGCCTTACAAGAAACACACTCTGCTTTTGAGAAAGCAGCACTCTTCTACTCTACTGTGTTTCCTATATAGCCAGAACAGTCAGCTTGCTCAGAACTAAAGAACTGTGCTTCCTACACACAAAGGCCATATCTAATTCAACTCTGCTTAGGAAACTGACAAGAACAGTAGTTTCTCTTGCGTCCAATACACTGCATTTGCTGGGAACAGACGCGAGTGCTATTTGCAATGTGTATGGCCAATTGAGCACAATAGTGAATCTCCTTACCAGAAAACAACTTTTGCTGCTAGGACCAGAAACTGCATGTGATTCAACTCCGTTTATGAAAGGGAATTAAACTCTGGCTCGCCTTACAAGAAACACACTCTGCTTTAGAGAAAGCAGCACTCTTCTACTCTACTCTGTTTCCTACATAGCCAGAACAGTCAGCTTGCTCAGAACTAAAGAACTGTGCTTCCTACACACAAGGGCCATATCTAATTCAACTCTGTTTAGGAAACTGACAAGAACAGTAGTTTCTCTTGCGTCCAATACACTGCATTTGCTGGGAACAGACGCGAGTGCTATTTGCAATGTGTATGGCCAATTGAGCACAATAGTGAATCTCCTTACCAGAAAACAACTCTTGCTGCTAGGACCAGAAACTGCATGTGATTCAACTCCGTTTATGAAAGGGAATTAAACTCTGGCTCGCCTTACAAGAAACACACTCTGCTTTTGAGAAAGCAGCACTCTTCTACTCTACTGTGTTTGCTATAGAGCCAGAACAGTCAGCTTGCTCAGAACCAAAGAACTGTGCTTCCTACACACAATGGCCATAACTAGTTCAACTCTGCTTAGGAAACTGACAAGAACAGTAGTTTCTCTTGCGTTCAATACAATGCACTTGGTGGGTACAGACGCGAGTGCTATTTGCACTGTGTATGGCCAAATGAGCACAATAGTGACTCTCCTTACCAGAAAACAACTCTCGGTGCTAGGACCAGAAACTGCATGTGATTCAACTCCGTTTATGAAAGGGAATTCAACTCTAGCTTGCCTTACAAGAAACACACTCTGCTTTTGAGAAAGCAGCACTCTTCTACTCTACTGTGTTTCGTATATAGCCAGAACAGTCAGCTTGCTCAGAACTAAAGAACTGTGCTTCCTACACACAAGGGCCATATCTAATTCAACTCTGCTTAGGAAACTGACAAGAACAGTAGTTTCTCTTGCGTCCAATACACTGCATTTGCTGGGATAAGACGCGAGTGCTATTTGCACTGTGTATGGCCAAATGAGCACAATAGTGCCTCTCCTTACCAGAAAACAACTCTTGGTGCTAGGACCAGAAACTGCATGTGATTCAACTCCGTTTATGAAAGGGAATTCAACTCTAGCTTGCCTTACAAGAAACACACTCTGCTTTTGAGAAAGCAGCACTCTTCTACTCTACTGTGTTTCCTATAGAGCCAGAACTGTCAGTTGCTCAGAACCAAAGAACTGTGCTTCCTACACACAATGGCCATAACTAGTTCAACTCTGCTTAGGAAACTGACAAGAACAGTAGTTTCTCTTGCGTCCAATACAATGCACTTGCTGGGTACAGACGCGAGTGCTATTTGCACTGTGTATGGCCAAATGAGCAAAATAGTGACTCTCCTTACCCGAAAACAACTCTTGGTGCTAGGACCAGAAACTGCATGTGATTCAACTCCGTTTATGAAAGGGAATTCAACTCTAGCTCGCCTTACAAGAAACACACTCTGGTTTTGAGAAAGCAGCACTCTTCTACTCTACTGTGTTTCCTATATAGCCAGAACAGTCAGCTTGCTCAGAACTAAAGAACTGTGCTTCCTACACACAAGGGCCATATCTAATTCAACTCTGCTTAGGAAACTGACAAGAACAGTAGTTTCTCTTGCGTCCAATACACTGCATTTGCTGGGATAAGACGTGAGTGCTATTTGCACTGTGTATGGCCAATTGAGCACAATAGTGAATCTCCTTACCAGAAAACAACTTTTGCTGCTAGGACCAGAAACTGCATGTGATTCAACTCCGTTTATGAAAGGGAAATCAACTCTACCTCGCCTTACAAGAAACACACTCTGCTTTAGAGAAAGCTGCACTCTTCTACTCTACTCTGTTTCCTACATAGCCAGAACAGTCAGCTTGCTCAGAACTAAAGAACTGTGCTTCCTACACACAAGGGCCATATCTAATTCAACTCTGTTTAGGAAACTGACAAGAACAGTAGTTTCTCTTGCGTCCAATACACTGCATTTGCTGGGAACAGACGCGAGTGCTATTTGCAATGTGTTTGGCCAATTCAGCACAATAGTGAATCTCCTTACCAGAAAACAACTCTTGCTGCTAGGACCAGAAATTGCATGTGATTCAACTCCGTTTATGAAAGGGAATTAAACTCTGGCTCGCCTTACAAGAAACACACTCTGCTTTTGAGAAAGCAGCACTCTTCTACTCTACTGTGTTTGCTATAGAGCCAGAACAGTCAGCTTGCTCAGAACCAAAGAACTGTACTTCCTACACACAATGGCCATAACTAGTTCAACTCTGCTTAGGAAACTGACAAGAACAGTAGTTTCTCTTGCGTCCAATACAATGCACTTGCTGGGTACAGACGCGAGTGCTATTTGCACTGTGTATGGCCAAATGAGCAAAATAGTGACTCTCCTTACCCGAAAACAACTCTTGGTGCTAGGACCAGAAACTGCATGTGATTCAACTCCGTTTATGAAAGGGAATTCAACTCTAGCTCGCCTTACAAGAAACACACTCTGGTTTTGAGAAAGCAGCACTCTTCTACTCTACTGTGTTTCCTATATAGCCAGAACAGTCAGTTTGCTCAGAACTAAAGAACTGTGCTTCCTACACACAAGGGCCATATCTAATTCAACTCTGCTTAGGAAACTGACAAGAACAGTAGTTTCTCTTGCGTCCAATACACTGCATTTGCTGGGATAAGACGTGAGTGCTATTTGCACTGTGTATGGCCAATTGAGCACAATAGTGAATCTCCTTACCAGAAAACAACTTTTGCTGCTAGGACCAGAAACTGCATGTGATTCAACTCCGTTTATGAAAGGGAAATCAACTCTACCTCGCCTTACAAGAAACACACTCTGCTTTAGAGAAAGCTGCACTCTTCTACTCTACTCTGTTTCCTACATAGCCAGAACAGTCAGCTTGCTCAGAACTAAAGAACTGTGCTTCCTACACACAAGGGCCATATCTAATTCAACTCTGTTTAGGAAACTGACAAGAACAGTAGTTTCTCTTGCGTCCAATACTCTGCATTTGCTGGGAACAGACGCGAGTGCTATTTGCAATGTGTTTGGCCAATTGAGCACAATAGTGAATCTCCTTACCAGAAAACAACTCTTGCTGCTAGGACCAGAAATTGCATGTGATTCAACTCCGTTTATGAAAGGGAATTAAACTCTGGCTCGCCTTACAAGAAACACACTCTGCTTTTGAGAAAGCAGCACTCTTCTACTCTACTGTGTTTGCTATAGAGCCAGAACAGTCAGCTTGCTCAGAACCAAAGAAATGTACTTCCTACACACAATGGCCATAACTAGTTCAACTCTGCTTAGGAAACTGACAAGAACAGTAGTTTCTCTTGCGTTCAATACAATGCACTTGGTGGGTACAGACGCGAGTGCTATTTGCACTGTGTATGGCCAAATGAGCACAATAGTGACTCTCCTTACCAGAAAACAACTCTTGGTGCTAGGACCAGAAACTGCATGTGATTCAACTCCGTTTATGAAAGGGAATTCAACTCTAGCTTGCCTTACAAGAAACACACTCTGCTTTTGAGAAAGCAGCACTCTTCTACTCTACTGTGTTTCCTATATAGCCAGAACAGTCAGCTTGCTCAGAACTAAAGAACTGTGCTTCCTACACACAAGGGCCATATCTAATTCAACTCTGCTTAGGAAACTGACAAGAACAGTAGTTTCTCTTGCGTCCAATACACTGCATTTGCTGGGATAAGACGCGAGTGCTATTTGCACTGTGTATGGCCAAATGAGCACAATAGTGCCTCTCCTTACCAGAAAACAACTCTTGGTGCTAGGACCAGAAACTGCATGTGATTCAACTCCGTTTATGAAAGGGAATTCAACTCTAGCTTGCCTTACAAGAAACACACTCTGCTTTTGAGAAAGCAGCACTCTTCTACTCTACTGTGTTTCCTATAGAGCCAGAACAGTCAGCTTACTCAGAACCAAAGAACTGTGCTTCCTACACACAATGGCCATAACTAGTTCAACTCTGCTTAGGAAACTGACAAGAACAGTAGTTTCTCTTGCGTCCAATACAGTGCACTTGCTGGGTACAGACGCGAGTGCTATTTGCACTGTGTATGGCCAAATGAGCAAAATAGTGACTCTCCTTACCCGAAAACAACTCTTGGTGCTAGGACCAGAAACTGCATGTGATTCAACTCCGTTTATGAAAGGGAATTCAACTCTAGCTTGCCTTACAAGAAACACACTCTGCTTTTGAGAAAGCAGCACTCTTCTACTCTACTGTGTTTCCTATATAGCCAGAACAGTCAGCTTGCTCAGAACTAAAGAACTGTGCTTCCTACACACAAGGGCCATATCTAATTCAACTCTGCTTAGGAAACTGACAAGAACAGTAGTTTCTCTTGCGTCCAATACACTGCATTTGCTGGGATAAGACGCGAGTGCTATTTGCACTGTGTATGGCCAATTGAGCACAATAGTGAATCTCCTTACAAGAAAACAACTTTTGCTGCTAGGACCAGAAACTGCATGTGATTCCACTCCGTTTATGAAAGGGAAATCAACTCTAGCTCGCCTTACAAGAAACACACTCTGCTTTAGAGAAAGCAGCACTCTTCTACTCTACTGTGTTTCCTATATAGCCAGAACTGTCAGCTGGCTCAGAACTGAAGAACTGTGCTTCCAACACACAAGGGCCATATCTAATTCAACTCTGCTTAGGAAACTGACAAGAACAGTAGTTTCTCTTGCGTCCAATACACTGCATTTGCTGGGAACAGACGCGAGTGCTATTTGCAATGTGTATGGCCAATAGAGCACAATAGTGAATCTCCTTACCAGAAAACAACTCTTGCTGCTAGGACCAGAAATTGCATGTGATTCAACTCCGTTTATGAAAGGGAATTAAACTCTGGCTCGCCTTACAAGAAACACACTCTGCTTTTGAGAAAGGAGCACTCTTCTACTCTACTGTGTTTCCTATAGAGCCAGAACAGTCAGCTTGCTCAGAACCAAAGAACTGTGCTTCCTACACACAATGGCCATAACTAGTTCAACTCTGCTTAGGAAACTGACAAGAACAGTAGTTTCTCTTGCGTCCAATACAATGCACTTGCTGGGTACAGACGCGAGTGCTATTTGCACTGTGTATGGCCAAATGAGCACAATAGTGCCTCTCCTTACCAGAAAACAACTCTTGGTGCTAGGACCAGAAACTGCATGTGATTCAACTCCGTTTATGAAAGGGAATTCAACTCTAGCTTGCCTTACAAGAAACACACTCTGCTTTTGAGAAAGCAGCACTCTTCTACTCTACTGTGTTTCCTATATAGCCAGAACAGTCAGCTTGCTCAGAACTAAAGAACTGTGCTTCCTACACACAAGGGCCATATCTAATTCAACTCTGCTTAGGAAACTGACAAGAACAGTAGTTTCTCTTGCGTCCAATACACTGCATTTGCTGGGATAAGACGCGAGTGCTATTTGCACTGTGTATGGCCAATTGAGCACAATAGTGAATCTCCTTACCAGAAAACAACTTTTGCTGCTAGGACCAGAAACTGCATGTGATTCAACTCCGTTTATGAAAGGGAAATCAACTCTACCTCGCCTTACAAGAAACACACTCTGCTTTAGAGAAAGCTGCACTCTTCTACTCTACTCTGTTTCCTATATAGCCAGAACTGTCAGCTTGTTCAGAACTAAAGAACTGTGCTTCCTACACACAAGGGCCATATCTAATTCAACTCTGCTTAGGAAACTGACAAGAACAGTAGTTTCTCTTGCGTCCAATACACTGCATTTGCTGGGATAAGACGCGAGTGCTATTTGCACTGTGTATGGCCAATTGAGCACAATAGTGAATCTCCTTACCAGAAAACAACTTTTGCTGCTAGGACCAGAAACTGCATGTGATTCCACTCCGTTTATGAAAGGGAAATCAACTCTAGCTCGCCTTACAAGAAACACACTCTGCTTTAGAGAAAGCAGCACTCTTCTACTCTACTGTGTTTCCTATATAGCCAGAACTGTCAGCTGGCTCAGAACTGAAGAACTGTGCTTCCTACACACAAGGGCCATATCTAATTCAACTCTGCTTAGGAAACTGACAAGAACAGTAGTTTCTCTTGCGTCCAATACACTGCATTTGCTGGAAACAGACGCGAGTGCTATTTGCAACGTGTATGGCCAATTGAGCACAATAGTGAATGTCCTTACCAGAAAACAACTTTTGCTGCTAGGACCAGAAACTGCATGTGATTCAACTCCGTTTATGAAAGGGAATTCAACTCTGGCTCGCCTTACAAGAAACACACTCTGCTTTAGAGAAAGCAGCACTCTTCTACTCTACTCTGTTTCCTACATAGCCAGAACAGTCAGCTTGCTCAGAACTAAAGAACTGTGCTTCCTACACACAAGGGCCATATCTAATTCAACTCTCCTTAGGAAACTGACAAGAACAGTAGTTTCTCTTGCGTCCAATACACTGCATTTGCTGGGAACAGACGCGAGTGCTATTTGCAATGTGTATGGCCAATAGAGCACAATAGTGAATCTCCTTACCAGAAAACAACTCTTGCTGCTAGGACCAGAAATTGCATGTGATTCAACTCCGTTTATGAAAGGGAATTAAACTCTGGCTCGCCTTACAAGAAACACACTCTGCTTTTGAGAAAGGAGCACTCTTCTACTCTACTGTGTTTCCTATAGAGCCAGAACAGTCAGCTTGCTCAGAACCAAAGAACTGTGCTTCCTACACACAATGGCCATAACTAGTTCAACTCTGCTTAGGAAACTGACAAGAACAGTAGTTTCTCTTGCGTCCAATACAATGCACTTGCTGGGTACAGACGCGAGTGCTATTTGCACTGTGTATGGCCAAATGAGCACAATAGTGCCTCTCCTTACCAGAAAACAACTCTTGGTGCTAGGACCAGAAACTGCATGTGATTCAACTCCGTTTATGAAAGGGAATTCAACTCTAGCTTGCCTTACAAGAAACACACTCTGCTTTTGAGAAAGCAGCACTCTTCTACTCTACTGTGTTTCCTATATAGCCAGAACAGTCAGCTTGCTCAGAACTAAAGAACTGTGCTTCCTACACACAAGGGCCATATCTAATTCAACTCTGCTTAGGAAACTGACAAGAACAGTAGTTTCTCTTGCGTCCAATACACTGCATTTGCTGGGAACAGACGCGAGTGCTATTTGCAATGTGTATGGCCAATTGAGCACAATAGTGAATCTCCTTACCAGAAAACAACTTTTGCTGCTAGGACCAGAAACTGCATGTGATTCAACTCCGTTTATGAAAGGGAATTAAACTCTGGCTCGCCTTACAAGAAACACACTCTGCTTTAGAGAAAGCAGCACTCTTCTACTCTACTCTGTTTCCTACATAGCCAGAACAGTCAGCTTGCTCAGAACTAAAGAACTGTGCTTCCTACACACAAGGGCCATATCTAATTCAACTCTTTTTAGGAAACTGACAAGAACAGTAGTTTCTCTTGCGTCCAATACACTGCATTTGCTGGGAACAGACGCGAGTGCTATTTGCAATGTGTATGGCCAATTGAGCACAATAGTGAATCTCCTTACCAGAAAACAACTCTTGCTGCTAGGACCAGAAACTGCATGTGATTCAACTCCGTTTATGAAAGGGAATTAAACTCTGGCTCGCCTTACAAGAAACACACTCTGCTTTTGAGAAAGCAGCACTCTTCTACTCTACTGTGTTTGCTATAGAGCCAGAACAGTCAGCTTGCTCAGAACCAAAGAACTGTGCTTCCTACACACAATGGCCATAACTAGTTCAACTCTGCTTAGGAAACTGACAAGAACAGTAGTTTCTCTTGCGTTCAATACAATGCACTTGGTGGGTACAGACGCGAGTGCTATTTGCACTGTGTATGGCCAAATGAGCACAATAGTGACTCTCCTTACCAGAAAACAACTCTTGGTGCTAGGACCAGAAACTGCATGTGATTCAACTCCGTTTATGAAAGGGAATTCAACTCTAGCTTGCCTTACAAGAAACACACTCTGCTTTTGAGAAAGCAGCACTCTTCTACTCTACTGTGTTTCCTATAGAGCCAGAACTGTCAGTTGCTCAGAACCAAAGAACTGTGCTTCCTACACACAATGGCCATAACTAGTTCAACTCTGCTTAGGAAACTGACAAGAACAGTAGTTTCTCTTGCGTCCAATACAATGCACTTGCTGGGTACAGACGCGAGTGCTATTTGCACTGTGTATGGCCAAATGAGCAAAATAGTGACTCTCCTTACCCGAAAACAACTCTTGGTGCTAGGACCAGAAACTGCATGTGATTCAACTCCGTTTATGAAAGGGAATTCAACTCTAGCTCGCCTTACAAGAAACACACTCTGGTTTTGAGAAAGCAGCACTCTTCTACTCTACTGTGTTTCCTATATAGCCAGAACAGTCAGCTTGCTCAGAACTAAAGAACTGTGCTTCCTACACACAAGGGCCATATCTAATTCAACTCTGCTTAGGAAACTGACAAGAACAGTAGTTTCTCTTGCGTCCAATACACTGCATTTGCTGGGATAAGACGCGAGTGCTATTTGCACTGTGTATAGCCAATTGAGCACAATAGTGAATCTCCTTACCAGAAAACAACTTTTGCTGCTAGGACCAGAAACTGCATGTGATTCAACTCCGTTTATGAAAGGGAAATCAACTCTACCTCGCCTTACAAGAAACACACTCTGCTTTAGAGAAAGCTGCACTCTTCTACTCTACTCTGTTTCCTATATAGCCAGAACTGTCAGCTTGCTCAGAACTAAAGAACTGTGCTTCCTACACACAAGGGCCATATCTAATTCAACTCTGCTTAGGAAACTGACAAGAACAGTAGTTTCTCCTGCGTCCAATACACTGCATTTGCTGGGATAAGACGCGAGTGCTATTTGCACTGTGTATGGCCAATTGAGCACAATAGTGAATCTCCTTACCAGAAAACAACTTTTGCTGCTAGGACCAGAAACTGCATGTGATTCAACTCCGTTTATGAAAGGGAAATCAACTCTAGCTCGCCTTACAAGAAACACACTCTGCTTTAGAGAAAGCAGCACTCTTCTACTCTACTGTGTTTCCTATAGAGCCAGAACAGTCAGCTTGCTCAGAACTAAAGAACTGTGCTTCCTACACACAAGGGCCATATCTAATTCAACTCTGCTTAGGAAACTGACAAGAACAGTAGTTTCTCTTGCGTCCAATACACTGCATTTGCTGGGAACAGACGCGAGTGCTATTTGCAATGTGTATGGCCAATTGAGCACAATAGTGAATCTCCTTACCAGAAAACAACTTTTGCTGCTAGGACCAGAAACTGCATGTGATTCAACTCCGTTTATGAAAGGGAATTCAACTCTGGCTCGCCTTACAAGAAACACACTCTGCTTTAGAGAAAGCAGCACTCTTCTACTCTACTCTGTTTCCTACATAGCCAGAACAGTCAGCTTGCTCAGAACTAAAGAACTGTGCTTCCTACACACAAGGGCCATATCTAATTCAACTCTGTTTAGGAAACTGACAAGAACAGTAGTTTCTCTTGCGTCCAATACACTGCATTTGCTGGGAACAGACGCGAGTGCTATTTGCAATGTGTATGGCCAATTGAGCACAATAGTGACTGTCCTTACCAGAAAACAACTCTTGGTGCTAGGACCAGAAACTGCATGTGATTCAACTCCGTTTATGAAAGGGAAATCAACTCTAGCTCGCCTTACAAGAAACACACTCTGCTTTAGAGAAATCAGCACTCTTCTGCTCTACTGTGTTTCCTATATAGCCAGATCTGTCAGCTTGCTCAGAACTAAAGAACTGTGCTTCCTACACACAAGGGCCATATCTAATTCAACTCTGCTTAGGAAACTGACAAGAACAGTAGTTTCCCTTGCGTCCAATACACTGCATTTGCTGGGAACAGACGCGAGTGCTATTTGCACTGTGTATGGCCAATTGAGCACAAAAATGAATCTCCTTACCAGAAAACAACTCTTGCTGCTAGGACCAGAAATTGCATGTGATTCAACTCCGTTTATGAAAGGGAATTAAACTCTGGCTCGCCTTACAAGAAACACACTCTGCTTTTGAGAAAGCAGCACTCTTCTACTCTACTGTGTTTCCTATAGAGCCAGAACAGTCAGCTTGCTCAGAACCAAAGAACTGTGCTTCCTACACACAATGGCCATAACTAGTTCAACTCTGCTTAGGAAACTGACAAGAACAGTAGTTTCTCTTGCGTTCAATACAATGCACTTGCTGGGTACAGACGCGAGTGCTATTAGCACTGTGTATGGCCAAATGAGCACAATAGTGACTCTCCTTACCAGAAAACAACTCTTGGTGCTAGGACCAGAAACTGCATGTGATTCAACTCCGTTTATGAAAGGGAATTCAACTCTAGCTTGCCTTACAAGAAACACACTCTGCTTTTGAGAAAGCAGCACTCTTCTACTCTACTGTGTTTCCTATATAGCCAGAACAGTCAGCTTGCTCAGAACTAAAGAACTGTGCTTCCTACACACAAGGGCCATATCTAATTCAACTCTGCTTAGGAAACTGACAAGAACAGTAGTTTCTCTTGCGTCCAATACACTGCATTTGCTGGGAACAGACGCGAGTGCTATTTGCAACGTGTATGGCCAATTGAGCACAATAGTGAATGTCCTTACCAGAAAACAACTTTTGCTGCTAGGACCAGAAACTGCATGTGATTCAACTCCGTTTATGAAAGGGAATTCAACTCTGGCTCGCCTTACAAGAAACACACTCTGCTTTAGAGAAAGCAGCACTCTTCTACTCTACTCTGTTTCCTACATAGCCAGAACAGTCAGCTTGCTCAGAACTAAAGAACTGTGCTTCCTACACACAAGGGCCATATCTAATTCAACTCTGCTTAGGAAACTGACAAGAACAGTAGTTTCTCTTGCGTCCAATACACTGCATTTGCTGGGAACAGACGCGAGTGCTATTTGCAATGTGTATGGCCAATAGAGCACAATAGTGAATCTCCTTACCAGAAAACAACTCTTGCTGCTAGGACCAGAAATTGCATGTGATTCAACTCCGTTTATGAAAGGGAATTAAACTCTGGCTCGCCTTACAAGAAACACACTCTGCTTTTGAGAAAGCAGCACTCTTCTACTCTACTGTGTTTGTTATAGAGCCAGAACAGTCAGCTTGCTCAGAACCAAAGAACTGTGCTTCCTACACACAATGGCCATAACTAGTTCAACTCTGCTTAGGAAACTGACAAGAACAGTAGTTTCTCTTGCGTTCAATACAATGCACTTGCTGGGTACAGACGCGAGTGCTATTTGCACTGTGTATGGCCAAATGAGCACAATAGTGACTCTCCTTACCAGAAAACAACTCTTGGTGCTAGGACCAGAAACTGCATGTGATTCAACTCCGTTTTTGAAAGGGAATTCAACTCTAGCTTGCCTTACAAGAAACACACTCTGCTTTTGAGAAAGCAGCACTCTTCTACTCTACTGTGTTTCGTATATAGCCAGAACAGTCAGCTTGCTCAGAACTAAAGAACTGTGCTTCCTACACACAAGGGCCATATCTAATTCAACTCTGCTTAGGAAACTGACAAGAACAGTAGTTTCTCTTGCGTCCAATACACTGCATTTGCTGGGATAAGACGCGAGTGCTATTTGCACTGTGTATGGCCAAATGAGCACAATAGTGCCTCTCCTTACCAGAAAACAACTCTTGGTGCTAGGACCAGAAACTGCATGTGATTCAACTCCGTTTATGAAAGGGAATTCAACTCTAGCTTGCCTTACAAGAAACACACTCTGCTTTTGAGAAAGCAGCACTCTTCTACTCTACTGTGTTTCCTATAGAGCCAGAACTGTCAGTTGCTCAGAACCAAAGAACTGTGCTTCCTACACACAATGGCCATAACTAGTTCAACTCTGCTTAGGAAACTGACAAGAACAGTAGTTTCTCTTGCGTCCAATACAATGCACTTGCTGGGTACAGACGCGAGTGCTATTTGCACTGTGTATGGCCAAATGAGCAAAATAGTGACTCTCCTTACCCGAAAACAACTCTTGGTGCTAGGACCAGAAACTGCATGTGATTCAACTCCGTTTATGAAAGGGAATTCAACTCTAGCTCGCCTTACAAGAAACACACTCTGGTTTTGAGAAAGCAGCACTCTTCTACTCTACTGTGTTTCCTATATAGCCAGAACAGTCAGCTTGCTCAGAACTAAAGAACTGTGCTTCCTACACACAAGGGCCATATCTAATTCAACTCTGCTTAGGAAACTGACAAGAACAGTAGTTTCTCTTGCGTCCAATACACTGCATTTGCTGGGATAAGACGCGAGTGCTATTTGCACTGTGTATAGCCAATTGAGCACAATAGTGAATCTCCTTACCAGAAAACAACTTTTGCTGCTAGGACCAGAAACTGCATGTGATTCAACTCCGTTTATGAAAGGGAAATCAACTCTACCTCGCCTTACAAGAAACACACTCTGCTTTAGAGAAAGCTGCACTCTTCTACTCTACTCTGTTTCCTATATAGCCAGAACTGTCAGCTTGCTCAGAACTAAAGAACTGTGCTTCCTACACACAAGGGCCATATCTAATTCAACTCTGCTTAGGAAACTGACAAGAACAGTAGTTTCTCCTGCGTCCAATACACTGCATTTGCTGGGATAAGACGCGAGTGCTATTTGCACTGTGTATGGCCAATTGAGCACAATAGTGAATCTCCTTACCAGAAAACAACTTTTGCTGCTAGGACCAGAAACTGCATGTGATTCAACTCCGTTTATGAAAGGGAAATCAACTCTAGCTCGCCTTACAAGAAACACACTCTGCTTTAGAGAAAGCAGCACTCTTCTACTCTACTGTGTTTCCTATAGAGCCAGAACAGTCAGCTTGCTCAGAACTAAAGAACTGTGCTTCCTACACACAAGGGCCATATCTAATTCAACTCTGCTTAGGAAACTGACAAGAACAGTAGTTTCTCTTGCGTCCAATACACTGCATTTGCTGGGAACAGACGCGAGTGCTATTTGCAATGTGTATGGCCAATTGAGCACAATAGTGAATCTCCTTACCAGAAAACAACTTTTGCTGCTAGGACCAGAAACTGCATGTGATTCAACTCCGTTTATGAAAGGGAATTCAACTCTGGCTCGCCTTACAAGAAACACACTCTGCTTTAGAGAAAGCAGCACTCTTCTACTCTACTCTGTTTCCTACATAGCCAGAACAGTCAGCTTGCTCAGAACTAAAGAACTGTGCTTCCTACACACAAGGGCCATATCTAATTCAACTCTGTTTAGGAAACTGACAAGAACAGTAGTTTCTCTTGCGTCCAATACACTGCATTTGCTGGGAACAGACGCGAGTGCTATTTGCAATGTGTATGGCCAATTGAGCACAATAGTGACTGTCCTTACCAGAAAACAACTCTTGGTGCTAGGACCAGAAACTGCATGTGATTCAACTCCGTTTATGAAAGGGAAATCAACTCTAGCTCGCCTTACAAGAAACACACTCTGCTTTAGAGAAATCAGCACTCTTCTGCTCTACTGTGTTTCCTATATAGCCAGAACTGTCAGCTTGCTCAGAACTAAAGAACTGTGCTTCCTACACACAAGGGCCATATCTAATTCAACTCTGCTTAGGAAACTGACAAGAACAGTAGTTTCCCTTGCGTCCAATACACTGCATTTGCTGGGAACAGACGCGAGTGCTATTTGCACTGTGTATGGCCAATTGAGCACAAAAATGAATCTCCTTACCAGAAAACAACTCTTGCTGCTAGGACCAGAAATTGCATGTGATTCAACTCCGTTTATGAAAGGGAATTAAACTCTGGCTCGCCTTACAAGAAACACACTCTGCTTTTGAGAAAGCAGCACTCTTCTACTCTACTGTGTTTCCTATAGAGCCAGAACAGTCAGCTTGCTCAGAACCAAAGAACTGTGCTTCCTACACACAATGGCCATAACTAGTTCAACTCTGCTTAGGAAACTGACAAGAACAGTAGTTTCTCTTGCGTTCAATACAATGCACTTGCTGGGTACAGACGCGAGTGCTATTAGCACTGTGTATGGCCAAATGAGCACAATAGTGACTCTCCTTACCAGAAAACAACTCTTGGTGCTAGGACCAGAAACTGCATGTGATTCAACTCCGTTTATGAAAGGGAATTCAACTCTAGCTTGCCTTACAAGAAACACACTCTGCTTTTGAGAAAGCAGCACTCTTCTACTCTACTGTGTTTCCTATATAGCCAGAACAGTCAGCTTGCTCAGAACTAAAGAACTGTGATTCCTACACACAAGGGCCATATCTAATTCAACTCTGCTTAGGAAACTGACAAGAACAGTAGTTTCTCTTGCGTCCAATACACTGCATTTGCTGGGAACAGACGCGAGTGCTATTTGCAACGTGTATGGCCAATTGAGCACAATAGTGAATGTCCTTACCAGAAAACAACTTTTGCTGCTAGGACCAGAAACTGCATGTGATTCAACTCCGTTTATGAAAGGGAATTCAACTCTGGCTCGCCTTACAAGAAACACACTCTGCTTTAGAGAAAGCAGCACTCTTCTACTCTACTCTGTTTCCTACATAGCCAGAACAGTCAGCTTGCTCAGAACTAAAGAACTGTGCTTCCTACACACAAGGGCCATATCTAATTCAACTCTGCTTAGGAAACTGACAAGAACAGTAGTTTCTCTTGCGTCCAATACACTGCATTTGCTGGGAACAGACGCGAGTGCTATTTGCAATGTGTATGGCCAATAGAGCACAATAGTGAATCTCCTTACCAGAAAACAACTCTTGCTGCTAGGACCAGAAATTGCATGTGATTCAACTCCGTTTATGAAAGGGAATTAAACTCTGGCTCGCCTTACAAGAAACACACTCTGCTTTTGAGAAAGCAGCACTCTTCTACTCTACTGTGTTTCCTATAGAGCCAGAACAGTCAGCTTGCTCAGAACCAAAGAACTGTGCTTCCTACACACAATGGCCATAACTAGTTCAACTCTGCTTAGGAAACTGACAAGAACAGTAGTTTCTCTTGCGTCCAATACAATGCACTTGCTGGGTACAGACGCGAGTGCTATTAGCACTGTGTATGGCCAAATGAGCACAATAGTGACTCTCCTTACCAGAAAACAACTCTTGGTGCTAGGACCAGAAACTGCATGTGATTCAACTCCGTTTATGAAAGGGAATTCAACTCTAGCTTGCCTTACAAGAAACACACTCTGCTTTTGAGAAAGCAGCACTCTTCTAACTCTACTGTGTTTCCTATATAGCCAGAACAGTCAGCTTGCTCAGAACTAAAGAACTGTGCTTCCTACACACAAGGGCCATATCTAATTCAACTCTGCTTAGGAAACTGACAATAACAGTAGTTTTTCATGCGTCCAATACACTGCATTTGCTGGGATAAGACGCGAGTGCTATTTGCACTGTGTATGGCCAAATGAGCACAATAGTGACTCTCCTTACCAGAAAACAACTCTTGGTGCTAGGACCAGAAACTGCATGTGATTCAACTCCGTTTATGAAAGGGAATTCAACTCTAGCTCGCCTTACAAGAAACACACTCTGGTTTTGAGAAAGCAGCACTCTTCTACTCTACTGTGTTTCCTATATAGCCAGAACAGTCAGCTTGCTCAGAACTAAAGAACTGTGCTTCCTACACACAAGGGCCATATCTAATTCAACTCTGCTTAGGAAACTGACAAGAACAGTAGTTTCTCTTGCGTCCAATACACTGCATTTGCTGGGATAAGACGCGAGTGCTATTTGCACTGTGTATGGCCAATTGAGCACAATAGTGAATCTCCTTACCAGAAAACAACTTTTGCTGCTAGGACCAGAAACTGCATGTGATTCAACTCCGTTTATGAAAGGGAAATCAACTCTACCTCGCCTTACAAGAAACACACTCTGCTTTAGAGAAAGCTGCACTCTTCTACTCTACTCTGTTTCCTATATAGCCAGAACTGTCAGCTTGTTCAGAACTAAAGAACTGTGCTTCCTACACACAAGGGCCATATCTAATTCAACTCTGCTTAGGAAACTGACAAGAACAGTAGTTTCTCTTGCGTCCAATACACTGCATTTGCTGGGATAAGACGCGAGTGCTATTTGCACTGTGTATGGCCAATTGAGCACAATAGTGAATCTCCTTACCAGAAAACAACTTTTGCTGCTAGGACCAGAAACTGCATGTGATTCCACTCCGTTTATGAAAGGGAAATCAACTCTAGCTCGCCTTACAAGAAACACACTCTGCTTTAGAGAAAGCAGCACTCTTCTACTCTACTGTGTTTCCTATATAGCCAGAACTGTCAGCTGGCTCAGAACTGAAGAACTGTGCTTCCTACACACAAGGGCCATATCTAATTCAACTCTGCTTAGGAAACTGACAAGAACAGTAGTTTCTCTTGCGTCCAATACACTGCATTTGCTGGGAACAGACGCGAGTGCTATTTGCAACGTGTATGGCCAATTGAGCACAATAGTGAATGTCCTTACCAGAAAACAACTTTTGCTGCTAGGACCAGAAACTGCATGTGATTCAACTCCGTTTATGAAAGGGAATTCAACTCTGGCTCGCCTTACAAGAAACACACTCTGCTTTAGAGAAAGCAGCACTCTTCTACTCTACTCTGTTTCCTACATAGCCAGAACAGTCAGCTTGCCCAGAACTAAAGAACTGTGCTTCCTACACACAAGGGCCATATCTAATTCAACTCTGCTTAGGAAACTGACAAGAACAGTAGTTTCTCTTGCGTCCAATACACTGCATTTGCTGGGAACAGACGCGAGTGCTATTTGCAATGTGTATGGCCAATAGAGCACAATAGTGAATCTCCTTACCAGAAAACAACTCTTGCTGCTAGGACCAGAAATTGCATGTGATTCAACTCCGTTTATGAAAGGGAATTAAACTCTGGCTCGCCTTACAAGAAACACACTCTGCTTTTGAGAAAGGAGCACTCTTCTACTCTACTGTGTTTCCTATAGAGCCAGAACAGTCAGCTTGCTCAGAACCAAAGAACTGTGCTTCCTACACACAATGGCCATAACTAGTTCAACTCTGCTTAGGAAACTGACAAGAACAGTAGTTTCTCTTGCGTCCAATACAATGCACTTGCTGGGTACAGACGCGAGTGCTATTTGCACTGTGTATGGCCAAATGAGCACAATAGTGCCTCTCCTTACCAGAAAACAACTCTTGGTGCTAGGACCAGAAACTGCATGTGATTCAACTCCGTTTATGAAAGGGAATTCAACTCTAGCTTGCCTTACAAGAAACACACTCTGCTTTTGAGAAAGCAGCACTCTTCTACTCTACTGTGTTTCCTATATAGCCAGAACAGTCAGCTTGCTCAGAACTAAAGAACTGTGCTTCCTACACACAAGGGCCATATCTAATTCAACTCTGCTTAGGAAACTGACAAGAACAGTAGTTTCTCTTGCGTCCAATACACTGCATTTGCTGGGATAAGACGCGAGTGCTATTTGCACTGTGTATGGCCAATTGAGCACAATAGTGAATCTCCTTACCAGAAAACAACTTTTGCTGCTAGGACCAGAAACTGCATGTGATTCAACTCCGTTTATGAAAGGGAAATCAACTCTACCTCGCCTTACAAGAAACACACTCTGCTTTAGAGAAAGCTGCACTCTTCTACTCTACTCTGTTTCCTATATAGCCAGAACTGTCAGCTTGTTCAGAACTAAAGAACTGTGCTTCCTACACACAAGGGCCATATCTAATTCAACTCTGCTTAGGAAACTGACAAGAACAGTAGTTTCTCTTGCGTCCAATACACTGCATTTGCTGGGATAAGACGCGAGTGCTATTTGCACTGTGTATGGCCAATTGAGCACAATAGTGAATCTCCTTACCAGAAAACAACTTTTGCTGCTAGGACCAGAAACTGCATGTGATTCCACTCCGTTTATGAAAGGGAAATCAACTCTAGCTCGCCTTACAAGAAACACACTCTGCTTTAGAGAAAGCAGCACTCTTCTACTCTACTGTGTTTCCTATATAGCCAGAACTGTCAGCTGGCTCAGAACTGAAGAACTGTGCTTCCTACACACAAGGGCCATATCTAATTCAACTCTGCTTAGGAAACTGACAAGAACAGTAGTTTCTCTTGCGTCCAATACACTGCATTTGCTGGGAACAGACGCGAGTGCTATTTGCAACGTGTATGGCCAATTGAGCACAATAGTGAATGTCCTTACCAGAAAACAACTTTTGCTGCTAGGACCAGAAACTGCATGTGATTCAACTCCGTTTATGAAAGGGAATTCAACTCTGGCTCGCCTTACAAGAAACACACTCTGCTTTAGAGAAAGCAGCACTCTTCTACTCTACTCTGTTTCCTACATAGCCAGAACAGTCAGCTTGCTCAGAACTAAAGAACTGTGCTTCCTACACACAAGGGCCATATCTAATTCAACTCTGCTTAGGAAACTGACAAGAACAGTAGTTTCTCTTGCGTCCAATACACTGCATTTGCTGGGAACAGACGCGAGTGCTATTTGCAATGTGTATGGCCAATAGAGCACAATAGTGAATCTCCTTACCAGAAAACAACTCTTGCTGCTAGGACCAGAAATTGCATGTGATTCAACTCCGTTTATGAAAGGGAATTAAACTCTGGCTCGCCTTACAAGAAACACACTCTGCTTTTGAGAAAGGAGCACTCTTCTACTCTACTGTGTTTCCTATAGAGCCAGAACAGTCAGCTTGCTCAGAACCAAAGAACTGTGCTTCCTACACACAATGGCCATAACTAGTTCAACTCTGCTTAGGAAACTGACAAGAACAGTAGTTTCTCTTGCGTCCAATACAATGCACTTGCTGGGTACAGACGCGAGTGCTATTTGCACTGTGTATGGCCAAATGAGCACAATAGTGCCTCTCCTTACCAGAAAACAACTCTTGGTGCTAGGACCAGAAACTGCATGTGATTCAACTCCGTTTATGAAAGGGAATTCAACTCTAGCTTGCCTTACAAGAAACACACTCTGCTTTTGAGAAAGCAGCACTCTTCTACTCTACTGTGTTTCCTATATAGCCAGAACAGTCAGCTTGCTCAGAACTAAAGAACTGTGCTTCCTACACACAAGGGCCATATCTAATTCAACTCTGCTTAGGAAACTGACAAGAACAGTAGT
The DNA here is from genome assembly GCF_007827085.1 of Peromyscus californicus insignis. Lineage (NCBI taxonomy): Eukaryota > Metazoa > Chordata > Mammalia > Rodentia > Cricetidae > Peromyscus > Peromyscus californicus. The sequence continues at coordinate 85,203 of NW_026294565.1, read as the reverse complement.
TTCTCTTGCGTCCAATACACTGCATTTGCTGGGAACAGACGCGAGTGCTATTTGCAATGTGTATGGCCAATTGAGCACAATAGTGAATCTCCTTACCAGAAAACAACTTTTGCTGCTAGGACCAGAAACTGCATGTGATTCAACTCCGTTTATGAAAGGGAATTAAACTCTGGCTCGCCTTACAAGAAACACACTCTGCTTTAGAGAAAGCAGCACTCTTCTACTCTACTCTGTTTCCTACATAGCCAGAACAGTCAGCTTGCTCAGAACTAAAGAACTGTGCTTCCTACACACAAGGGCCATATCTAATTCAACTCTGTTTAGGAAACTGACAAGAACAGTAGTTTCTCTTGCGTCCAATACACTGCATTTGCTGGGAACAGACGCGAGTGCTATTTGCAATGTGTATGGCCAATTGAGCACAATAGTGAATCTCCTTACCAGAAAACAACTCTTGCTGCTAGGACCAGAAACTGCATGTGATTCAACTCCGTTTATGAAAGGGAATTAAACTCTGGCTCGCCTTACAAGAAACACACTCTGCTTTTGAGAAAGCAGCACTCTTCTACTCTACTGTGTTTGCTATAGAGCCAGAACAGTCAGCTTGCTCAGAACCAAAGAACTGTGCTTCCTACACACAATGGCCATAACTAGTTCAACTCTGCTTAGGAAACTGACAAGAACAGTAGTTTCTCTTGCGTTCAATACAATGCACTTGGTGGGTACAGACGCGAGTGCTATTTGCACTGTGTATGGCCAAATGAGCACAATAGTGACTCTCCTTACCAGAAAACAACTCTTGGTGCTAGGACCAGAAACTGCATGTGATTCAACTCCGTTTATGAAAGGGAATTCAACTCTAGCTTGCCTTACAAGAAACACACTCTGCTTTTGAGAAAGCAGCACTCTTCTACTCTACTGTGTTTCGTATATAGCCAGAACAGTCAGCTTGCTCAGAACTAAAGAACTGTGCTTCCTACACACAAGGGCCATATCTAATTCAACTCTGCTTAGGAAACTGACAAGAACAGTAGTTTCTCTTGCGTCCAATACACTGCATTTGCTGGGATAAGACGCGAGTGCTATTTGCACTGTGTATGGCCAAATGAGCACAATAGTGCCTCTCCTTACCAGAAAACAACTCTTGGTGCTAGGACCAGAAACTGCATGTGATTCAACTCCGTTTATGAAAGGGAATTCAACTCTAGCTTGCCTTACAAGAAACACACTCTGCTTTTGAGAAAGCAGCACTCTTCTACTCTACTGTGTTTCCTATAGAGCCAGAACTGTCAGTTGCTCAGAACCAAAGAACTGTGCTTCCTACACACAATGGCCATAACTAGTTCAACTCTGCTTAGGAAACTGACAAGAACAGTAGTTTCTCTTGCGTCCAATACAATGCACTTGCTGGGTACAGACGCGAGTGCTATTTGCACTGTGTATGGCCAAATGAGCAAAATAGTGACTCTCCTTACCCGAAAACAACTCTTGGTGCTAGGACCAGAAACTGCATGTGATTCAACTCCGTTTATGAAAGGGAATTCAACTCTAGCTCGCCTTACAAGAAACACACTCTGGTTTTGAGAAAGCAGCACTCTTCTACTCTACTGTGTTTCCTATATAGCCAGAACAGTCAGCTTGCTCAGAACTAAAGAACTGTGCTTCCTACACACAAGGGCCATATCTAATTCAACTCTGCTTAGGAAACTGACAAGAACAGTAGTTTCTCTTGCGTCCAATACACTGCATTTGCTGGGAACAGACGCGAGTGCTATTTGCAACGTGTATGGCCAATTGAGCACAATAGTGAATGTCCTTACCAGAAAACAACTTTTGCTGCTAGGACCAGAAACTGCATGTGATTCAACTCCGTTTATGAAAGGGAATTCAACTCTGGCTCGCCTTACAAGAAACACACTCTGCTTTAGAGAAAGCAGCACTCTTCTACTCTACTCTGTTTCCTACATAGCCAGAACAGTCAGCTTGCTCAGAACTAAAGAACTGTGCTTCCTACACACAAGGGCCATATCTAATTCAACTCTGCTTAGGAAACTGACAAGAACAGTAGTTTCTCTTGCGTCCAATACACTGCATTTGCTGGGAACAGACGCGAGTGCTATTTGCAATGTGTATGGCCAATAGAGCACAATAGTGAATCTCCTTACCAGAAAACAACTCTTGCTGCTAGGACCAGAAATTGCATGTGGTTCAACTCCGTTTATGAAAGGGAATTAAACTCTGGCTCGCCTTACAAGAAACACACTCTGCTTTTGAGAAAGCAGCACTCTTCTACTCTACTGTGTTTCCTATAGAGCCAGAACAGTCAGCTTGCTCAGAACCAAAGAACTGTGCTTCCTACACACAATGGCCATAACTAGTTCAACTCTGCTTAGGAAACTGACAAGAACAGTAGTTTCTCTTGCGTCCAATACAATGCACTTGCTGGGTACAGACGCGAGTGCTATTAGCACTGTGTATGGCCAAATGAGCACAATAGTGACTCTCCTTACCAGAAAACAACTCTTGGTGCTAGGACCAGAAACTGCATGTGATTCAACTCCGTTTATGAAAGGGAATTCAACTCTAGCTTGCCTTACAAGAAACACACTCTGCTTTTGAGAAAGCAGCACTCTTCTAACTCTACTGTGTTTCCTATATAGCCAGAACAGTCAGCTTGCTCAGAACTAAAGAACTGTGCTTCCTACACACAAGGGCCATATCTAATTCAACTCTGCTTAGGAAACTGACAAGAACAGTAGTTTTTCATGCGTCCAATACACTGCATTTGCTGGGATAAGACGCGAGTGCTATTTGCACTGTGTATGGCCAAATGAGCACAATAGTGACTCTCCTTACCAGAAAACAACTCTTGGTGCTAGGACCAGAAACTGCATGTGATTCAACTCCGTTTATGAAAGGGAATTCAACTCTAGCTCGCCTTACAAGAAACACACTCTGGTTTTGAGAAAGCAGCACTCTTCTACTCTACTGTGTTTCCTATATAGCCAGAACAGTCAGCTTGCTCAGAACTAAAGAACTGTGCTTCCTACACACAAGGGCCATATCTAATTCAACTCTGCTTAGGAAACTGACAAGAACAGTAGTTTCTCTTGCGTCCAATACACTGCATTTGCTGGGATAAGACGCGAGTGCTATTTGCACTGTGTATGGCCAATTGAGCACAATAGTGAATCTCCTTACCAGAAAACAACTTTTGCTGCTAGGACCAGAAACTGCATGTGATTCAACTCCGTTTATGAAAGGGAAATCAACTCTACCTCGCCTTACAAGAAACACACTCTGCTTTAGAGAAAGCTGCACTCTTCTACTCTACTCTGTTTCCTATATAGCCAGAACTGTCAGCTTGTTCAGAACTAAAGAACTGTGCTTCCTACACACAAGGGCCATATCTAATTCAACTCTGCTTAGGAAACTGACAAGAACAGTAGTTTCTCTTGCGTCCAATACACTGCATTTGCTGGGATAAGACGCGAGTGCTATTTGCACTGTGTATGGCCAATTGAGCACAATAGTGAATCTCCTTACCAGAAAACAACTTTTGCTGCTAGGACCAGAAACTGCATGTGATTCCACTCCGTTTATGAAAGGGAAATCAACTCTAGCTCGCCTTACAAGAAACACACTCTGCTTTAGAGAAAGCAGCACTCTTCTACTCTACTGTGTTTCCTATATAGCCAGAACTGTCAGCTGGCTCAGAACTGAAGAACTGTGCTTCCTACACACAAGGGCCATATCTAATTCAACTCTGCTTAGGAAACTGACAAGAACAGTAGTTTCTCTTGCGTCCAATACACTGCATTTGCTGGGAACAGACGCGAGTGCTATTTGCAACGTGTATGGCCAATTGAGCACAATAGTGAATGTCCTTACCAGAAAACAACTTTTGCTGCTAGGACCAGAAACTGCATGTGATTCAACTCCGTTTATGAAAGGGAATTCAACTCTGGCTCGCCTTACAAGAAACACACTCTGCTTTAGAGAAAGCAGCACTCTTCTACTCTACTCTGTTTCCTACATAGCCAGAACAGTCAGCTTGCTCAGAACTAAAGAACTGTGCTTCCTACACACAAGGGCCATATCTAATTCAACTCTGCTTAGGAAACTGACAAGAACAGTAGTTTCTCTTGCGTCCAATACACTGCATTTGCTGGGAACAGACGCGAGTGCTATTTGCAATGTGTATGGCCAATAGAGCACAATAGTGAATCTCCTTACCAGAAAACAACTCTTGCTGCTAGGACCAGAAATTGCATGTGATTCAACTCCGTTTATGAAAGGGAATTAAACTCTGGCTCGCCTTACAAGAAACACACTCTGCTTTTGAGAAAGGAGCACTCTTCTACTCTACTGTGTTTCCTATAGAGCCAGAACAGTCAGCTTGCTCAGAACCAAAGAACTGTGCTTCCTACACACAATGGCCATAACTAGTTCAACTCTGCTTAGGAAACTGACAAGAACAGTAGTTTCTCTTGCGTCCAATACAATGCACTTGCTGGGTACAGACGCGAGTGCTATTTGCACTGTGTATGGCCAAATGAGCACAATAGTGCCTCTCCTTACCAGAAAACAACTCTTGGTGCTAGGACCAGAAACTGCATGTGATTCAACTCCGTTTATGAAAGGGAATTCAACTCTAGCTTGCCTTACAAGAAACACACTCTGCTTTTGAGAAAGCAGCACTCTTCTACTCTACTGTGTTTCCTATATAGCCAGAACAGTCAGCTTGCTCAGAACTAAAGAACTGTGCTTCCTACACACAAGGGCCATATCTAATTCAACTCTGCTTAGGAAACTGACAAGAACAGTAGTTTCTCTTGCGTCCAATACACTGCATTTGCTGGGAACAGACGCGAGTGCTATTTGCAATGTGTATGGCCAATTGAGCACAATAGTGAATCTCCTTACCAGAAAACAACTTTTGCTGCTAGGACCAGAAACTGCATGTGATTCAACTCCGTTTATGAAAGGGAATTAAACTCTGGCTCGCCTTACAAGAAACACACTCTGCTTTAGAGAAAGCAGCACTCTTCTACTCTACTCTGTTTCCTACATAGCCAGAACAGTCAGCTTGCTCAGAACTAAAGAACTGTGCTTCCTACACACAAGGGCCATATCTAATTCAACTCTGTTTAGGAAACTGACAAGAACAGTAGTTTCTCTTGCGTCCAATACACTGCATTTGCTGGGAACAGACGCGAGTGCTATTTGCAATGTGTATGGCCAATTGAGCACAATAGTGAATCTCCTTACCAGAAAACAACTCTTGCTGCTAGGACCAGAAACTGCATGTGATTCAACTCCGTTTATGAAAGGGAATTAAACTCTGGCTCGCCTTACAAGAAACACACTCTGCTTTTGAGAAAGCAGCACTCTTCTACTCTACTGTGTTTGCTATAGAGCCAGAACAGTCAGCTTGCTCAGAACCAAAGAACTGTGCTTCCTACACACAATGGCCATAACTAGTTCAACTCTGCTTAGGAAACTGACAAGAACAGTAGTTTCTCTTGCGTTCAATACAATGCACTTGCTGGGTACAGACGCGAGTGCTATTTGCACTGTGTATGGCCAAATGAGCACAATAGTGACTCTCCTTACCAGAAAACAACTCTTGGTGCTAGGACCAGAAACTGCATGTGATTCAACTCCGTTTATGAAAGGGAATTCAACTCTAGCTTGCCTTACAAGAAACACACTCTGCTTTTGAGAAAGCAGCACTCTTCTACTCTACTGTGTTTCGTATATAGCCAGAACAGTCAGCTTGCTCAGAACTAAAGAACTGTGCTTCCTACACACAAGGGCCATATCTAATTCAACTCTGCTTAGGAAACTGACAAGAACAGTAGTTTCTCTTGCGTCCAATACACTGCATTTGCTGGGATAAGACGCGAGTGCTATTTGCACTGTGTATGGCCAAATGAGCACAATAGTGCCTCTCCTTACCAGAAAACAACTCTTGGTGCTAGGACCAGAAACTGCATGTGATTCAACTCCGTTTATGAAAGGGAATTCAACTCTAGCTTGCCTTACAAGAAACACACTCTGCTTTTGAGAAAGCAGCACTCTTCTACTCTACTGTGTTTCCTATAGAGCCAGAACAGTCAGTTGCTCAGAACCAAAGAACTGTGCTTCCTACACACAATGGCCATAACTAGTTCAACTCTGCTTAGGAAACTGACAAGAACAGTAGTTTCTCTTGCGTCCAATACAATGCACTTGCTGGGTACAGACGCGAGTGCTATTTGCACTGTGTATGGCCAAATGAGCAAAATAGTGACTCTCCTTACCCGAAAACAACTCTTGGTGCTAGGACCAGAAACTGCATGTGATTCAACTCCGTTTATGAAAGGGAATTCAACTCTAGCTCGCCTTACAAGAAACACACTCTGGTTTTGAGAAAGCAGCACTCTTCTACTCTACTGTGTTTCCTATATAGCCAGAACAGTCAGCTTGCTCAGAACTAAAGAACTGTGCTTCCTACACACAAGGGCCATATCTAATTCAACTCTGCTTAGGAAACTGACAAGAACAGTAGTTTCTCTTGCGTCCAATACACTGCATTTGCTGGGATAAGACGCGAGTGCTATTTGCACTGTGTATGGCCAATTGAGCACAATAGTGAATCTCCTTACCAGAAAACAACTTTTGCTGCTAGGACCAGAAACTGCATGTGATTCAACTCCGTTTATGAAAGGGAAATCAACTCTACCTCGCCTTACAAGAAACACACTCTGCTTTAGAGAAAGCTGCACTCTTCTACTCTACTCTGTTTCCTACATAGCCAGAACAGTCAGCTTGCTCAGAACTAAAGAACTGTGCTTCCTACACACAAGGGCCATATCTAATTCAACTCTGTTTAGGAAACTGACAAGAACAGTAGTTTCTCTTGCGTCCAATACACTGCATTTGCTGGGAACAGACGCGAGTGCTATTTGCAATGTGTTTGGCCAATTGAGCACAATAGTGAATCTCCTTACCAGAAAACAACTCTTGCTGCTAGGACCAGAAATTACATGTGGTTCAACTCCGTTTATGAAAGGGAATTAAACTCTGGCTCGCCTTACAAGAAACACACTCTGCTTTTGAGAAAGCAGCACTCTTCTACTCTACTGTGTTTGCTATAGAGCCAGAACAGTCAGCTTGCTCAGAACCAAAGAACTGTGCTTCCTACACACAATGGCCATAACTAGTTCATCTCTACTTAGGAAACTGACAAGAACAGTAGTTTCTCTTGCGTCCAATACACTGCATTTGCTGGGATAAGACGCGAGTGCTATTTGCACTGTGTATGGCCAAATGAGCACAATAGTGACTCTCCTTACCAGAAAACAACTCTTGGTGCTAGGACCAGAAACTGCATGTGATTCAACTCCGTTTATGAAAGGGAATTCAACTCTAGCTTGCCTTACAAGAAACACACTCTGCTTTTGAGAAAGCAGCACTCTTCTACTCTACTGTGTTTCCTATAGAGCCAGAACAGTCAGTTGCTCAGAACCAAAGAACTGTGCTTCCTACACACAATGGCCATAACTAGTTCAACTCTGCTTAGGAAACTGACAAGAACAGTAGTTTCTCTTGCGTCCAATACAGTGCACTTGCTGGGTACAGACGCGAGTGCTATTTGCACTGTGTATGGCCAAATGAGCAAAATAGTGACTCTCCTTACCCGAAAACAACTCTTGGTGCTAGGACCAGAAACTGCATGTGATTCAACTCCGTTTATGAAAGGGAATTCAACTCTAGCTCGCCTTACAAGAAACACACTCTGGTTTTGAGAAAGCAGCACTCTTCTACTCTACTGTGTTTCCTATATAGCCAGAACAGTCAGCTTGCTCAGAACTAAAGAACTGTGCTTCCTACACACAAGGGCCATATCTAATTCAACTCTGCTTAGGAAACTGACAAGAACAGTAGTTTCTCTTGCGTCCAATACACTGCATTTGCTGGGATAAGACGCGAGTGCTATTTGCACTGTGTATGGCCAATTGAGCACAATAGTGAATCTCCTTACCAGAAAACAACTTTTGCTGCTAGGACCAGAAACTGCATGTGATTCAACTCCGTTTATGAAAGGGAAATCAACTCTACCTCGCCTTACAAGAAACACACTCTGCTTTAGAGAAAGCTGCACTCTTCTACTCTACTCTGTTTCCTACATAGCCAGAACAGTCAGCTTGCTCAGAACTAAAGAACTGTGCTTCCTACACACAAGGGCCATATCTAATTCAACTCTGTTTAGGAAACTGACAAGAACAGTAGTTTCTCTTGCGTCCAATACACTGCATTTGCTGGGAACAGACGCGAGTGCTATTTGCAATGTGTTTGGCCAATTGAGCACAATAGTGAATCTCCTTACCAGAAAACAACTCTTGCTGCTAGGACCAGAAATTACATGTGGTTCAACTCCGTTTATGAAAGGGAATTAAACTCTGGCTCGCCTTACAAGAAACACACTCTGCTTTTGAGAAAGCAGCACTCTTCTACTCTACTGTGTTTGCTATAGAGCCAGAACAGTCAGCTTGCTCAGAACCAAAGAACTGTGCTTCCTACACACAATGGCCATAACTAGTTCATCTCTACTTAGGAAACTGACAAGAACAGTAGTTTCTCTTGCGTCCAATACACTGCATTTGCTGGGATAAGACGCGAGTGCTATTTGCACTGTGTATGGCCAAATGAGCACAATAGTGACTCTCCTTACCAGAAAACAACTCTTGGTGCTAGGACCAGAAACTGCATGTGATTCAACTCCGTTTATGAAAGGGAATTCAACTCTAGCTTGCCTTACAAGAAACACACTCTGCTTTTGAGAAAGCAGCACTCTTCTACTCTACTGTGTTTCCTATAGAGCCAGAACAGTCAGTTGCTCAGAACCAAAGAACTGTGCTTCCTACACACAATGGCCATAACTAGTTCAACTCTGCTTAGGAAACTGACAAGAACAGTAGTTTCTCTTGCGTCCAATACAGTGCACTTGCTGGGTACAGACGCGAGTGCTATTTGCACTGTGTATGGCCAAATGAGCAAAATAGTGACTCTCCTTACCCGAAAACAACTCTTGGTGCTAGGACCAGAAACTGCATGTGATTCAACTCCGTTTATGAAAGGGAATTCAACTCTAGCTCGCCTTACAAGAAACACACTCTGGTTTTGAGAAAGCAGCACTCTTCTACTCTACTGTGTTTCCTATATAGCCAGAACAGTCAGCTTGCTCAGAACTAAAGAACTGTGCTTCCTACACACAAGGGCCATATCTAATTCAACTCTGCTTAGGAAACTGACAAGAACAGTAGTTTCTCTTGCGTCCAATACACTGCATTTGCCGGGATAAGACGCGAGTGCTATTTGCACTGTGTATAGCCAATTGAGCACAATAGTGAATCTCCTTACCAGAAAAAAACTTTTGCTGCTAGGACCAGAAACTGCATGTGATTCAACTCCGTTTATGAAAGGGAAATCAACTCTACCTCGCCTTACAAGAAACACACTCTGCTTTAGAGAAAGCTGCACTCTTCTACTCTACTCTGTTTCCTATATAGCCAGAACTGTCAGCTTGCTCAGAACTAAAGAACTGTGCTTCCTACACACAAGGGCCATATCTAATTCAACTCTGCTTAGGAAACTGACAAGAACAGTAGTTTCTCCTGCGTCCAATACACTGCATTTGCTGGGATAAGACGCGAGTGCTATTTGCACTGTGTATGGCCAATTGAGCACAATAGTGAATCTCCTTACCAGAAAACAACTTTTGCTGCTAGGACCAGAAACTGCATGTGATTCAACTCCGTTTATGAAAGGGAAATCAACTCTAGCTCGCCTTACAAGAAACACACTCTGCTTTAGAGAAAGCAGCACTCTTCTACTCTACTGTGTTTCCTATAGAGCCAGAACAGTCAGCTTGCTCAGAACTAAAGAACTGTGCTTCCTACACACAAGGGCAATATCTAATTCAACTCTGCTTAGGAAACTGACAAGAACAGTAGTTTCTCTTGCGTCCAATACACTGCATTTGCTGGGAACAGACGCGAGTGCTATTTGCAATGTGTATGGCCAATTGAGGACAATAGTGAATCTCCTTACCAGAAAACAACTCTTGCTGCTAGGACAAGAAATTGTATGTGATTCAACTCCGTTTATGAAAGGGAATTAAACTCTGGCTCGCCTTACAAGAAACACACTCTGCTTTTGAGAAAGCAGCACTCTTCTACTCTACTGTGTTTCCTATATAGCCAGAACAGTCAGCTTGCTCAGAACTAAAGAACTGTGCTTCCTACACACAAGGGCCATATCTAATTCAACTCTGCTTAGGAAACTGACAAGAACAGTAGTTTCTCTTGCGTCCAATACAATGCACTTGCTGGGTACAGACGCGAGTGCTATTTGCACTGTGTATGGCCAAATGAGCACAATAGTGCCTCTCCTTACCAGAAAACAACTCTTGGTGCTAGGACCAGAAACTGCATGTGATTCAACTCCGTTTATGAAAGGGAATTCAACTCTAGCTTGCCTTACAAGAAACACACTCTGCTTTTGAGAAAGCAGCACTCTTCTACTCTACTGTGTTTCCTATATAGCCAGAACAGTCAGCTTGCTCAGAACTAAAGAACTGTGCTTCCTACACACAAGGGACATATCTAATTCAACTCTGCTTAGGAAACTGACAAGAACAGTAGTTTCTCTTGCGTCCAATACACTGCATTTGCTGGGAACAGACGCGAGTGCTATTTGCAATGTGTATGGCCAATTGAGCACAATAGTGAATCTCCTTACCAGAAAACAACTTTTGCTGCTAGGACCAGAAACTGCATGTGATTCAACTCCGTTTATGAAAGGGAATTAAACTCTGGCTCGCCTTACAAGAAACACACTCTGCTTTAGAGAAAGCAGCACTCTTCTACTCTACTCTGTTTCCTACATAGCCAGAAAAGTCAGCTTGCTCAGAACTAAAGAACTGTGCTTCCTACACACAAGGGCCATATCTAATTCAACTCTGTTTAGGAAACTGACAAGAACAGTAGTTTCTCTTGCGTCCAATACACTGCATTTGCTGGGAACAGACGCGAGTGCTATTTGCAATGTGTATGGCCAATTGAGCACAATAGAGACTCTCCTTACCAGAAAACAACTCTTGGTGCTAGGACCAGAAACTGCATGTGATTCAACTCCGTTTATGAAAGGGAAATCAACTCTAGCTCGCCTTACAAGAAACACACTCTGCTTTAGAGAAAGCAGCACTCTTCTACTCTACTGTGTTTCCTATATAGCCAGAACTGTCAGCTTGCTCAGAACTAAAGAACTGTGCTTCCTACACACAAGGGCCATATCTAATTCAACTCTGCTTAGGAAACTGACAAGAACAGTAGTTTCTCTTGCGTCCAATACACTGCATTTGCTGGGAACAGACGCGAGTGCTATTTGCACTGTGTATGGCCAATTGAGCACAAAAATGAATCTCCTTACCAGAAAACAACTCTTGCTGCTAGGACCAGAAATTGCATGTGATTCAACTCCGTTTATGAAAGGGAATTAAACTCTGGCTCGCCTTACAAGAAACACACTCTGCTTTTGAGAAAGCAGCACTCTTCTACTCTACTGTGTTTGCTATAGAGCCAGAACAGTCAGCTTGCTCAGAACCAAAGAACTGTGCTTCCTACACACAATGGCCATAACTAGTTCAACTCTGCTTAGGAAACTGACAAGAACAGTAGTTTCTCTTGCGTTCAATACAATGCACTTGCTGGGTACAGACGCGAGTGCTATTAGCACTGTGTATGGCCAAATGAGCACAATAGTGACTCTCCTTACCAGAAAACAACTCTTGGTGCTAGGACCAGAAACTGCATGTGATTCAACTCCGTTTATGAAAGGGAATTCAACTCTAGCTTGCCTTACAAGAAACACACTCTGCTTTTGAGAAAGCAGCACTCTTCTACTCTACTGTGTTTCCTATATAGCCAGAACAGTCAGCTTGCTCAGAACTAAAGAACTGTGCTTCCTACACACAAGGGCCATATCTAATTCAACTCTGCTTAGGAAACTGACAAGAACAGTAGTTTTTCATGCGTCCAATACACTGCATTTGCTGGGATAAGACGCGAGTGCTATTTGCACTGTGTATGGCCAAATGAGCACAATAGTGACTCTCCTTACCAGAAAACAACTTTTGCTGCTAGGACCAGAAACTGCATGTGATTCAACTCCGTTTATGAAAGGGAATTCAACTCTGGCTCGCCTTACAAGAAACACACTCTGCTTTAGAGAAAGCAGCACTCTTCTACTCTACTCTGTTTCCTACATAGCCAGAACAGTCAGCTTGCTCAGAACTAAAGAACTGTGCTTCCTACACACAAGGGCCATATCTAATTCAACTCTGCTTAGGAAACTGACAAGAACAGTAGTTTCTCTTGCGTCCAATACACTGCATTTGCTGGGAACAGACGCGAGTGCTATTTGCAATGTGTATGGCCAATAGAGCACAATAGTGAATCTCCTTACCAGAAAACAACTCTTGCTGCTAGGACCAGAAATTGCATGTGATTCAACTCCGTTTATGAAAGGGAATTAAACTCTGGCTCGCCTTACAAGAAACACACTCTGCTTTTGAGAAAGCAGCACTCTTCTACTCTACTGTGTTTCCTATAGAGCCAGAACAGTCAGCTTGCTCAGAACCAAAGAACTGTGCTTCCTACACACAATGGCCATAACTAGTTCAACTCTGCTTAGGAAACTGACAAGAACAGTAGTTTCTCTTGCGTCCAATACAATGCACTTGCTGGGTACAGACGCGAGTGCTATTTGCACTGTGTATGGCCAAATGAGCACAATAGTGCCTCTCCTTACCAGAAAACAACTCTTGGTGCTAGGACCAGAAACTGCATGTGATTCAACTCCGTTTATGAAAGGGAATTCAACTCTGGCTCGCCTTACAAGAAACACACTCTGCTTTAGAGAAAGCAGCACTCTTCTACTCTACTCTGTTTCCTACATAGCCAGAACAGTCAGCTTGCTCAGAACTAAAGAACTGTGCTTCCTACACACAAGGGCCATATCTAATTCAACTCTGCTTAGGAAACTGACAAGAACAGTAGTTTCTCTTGCGTCCAATACACTGCATTTGCTGGGAACAGACGCGAGTGCTATTTGCAATGTGTATGGCCAATAGAGCACAATAGTGAATCTCCTTACCAGAAAACAACTCTTGCTGCTAGGACCAGAAATTGCATGTGATTCAACTCCGTTTATGAAAGGGAATTAAACTCTGGCTCGCCTTGCAAGAAACACACTCTGCTTTTGAGAAAGCAGCACTCTTCTACTCTACTGTGTTTCCTATAGAGCCAGAACAGTCAGCTTGCTCAGAACCAAAGAACTGTGCTTCCTACACACAATGGCCATAACTAGTTCAACTCTGCTTAGGAAACTGACAAGAACAGTAGTTTCTCTTGCGTCCAATACAATGCACTTGCTGGGTACAGACGCGAGTGCTATTTGCACTGTGTATGGCCAAATGAGCACAATAGTGCCTCTCCTTACCAGAAAACAACTCTTGGTGCTAGGACCAGAAACTGCATGTGATTCAACTCCGTTTATGAAAGGGAATTCAACTCTAGCTTGCCTTACAAGAAACACACTCTGCTTTTGAGAAAGCAGCACTCTTCTACTCTACTGTGTTTCCTATATAGCCAGAACAGTCAGCTTGCTCAGAACTAAAGAACTGTGCTTCCTACACACAAGGGCCATATCTAATTCAACTCTGCTTAGGAAACTGACAAGAACAGTAGTTTCTCTTGCGTCCAATACACTGCATTTGCTGGGAACAGACGCGAGTGCTATTTGCAATGTGTATGGCCAATTGAGCACAATAGTGAATCTCCTTACCAGAAAACAACTTTTGCTGCTAGGACCAGAAACTGCATGTGATTCAACTCCGTTTATGAAAGGGAATTAAACTCTGGCTCGCCTTACAAGAAACACACTCTGCTTTAGAGAAAGCAGCACTCTTCTACTCTACTCTGTTTCCTACATAGCCAGAACAGTCAGCTTGCTCAGAACTAAAGAACTGTGCTTCCTACACACAAGGGCCATATCTAATTCAACTCTGTTTAGGAAACTGACAAGAACAGTAGTTTCTCTTGCGTCCAATACACTGCATTTGCTGGGAACAGACGCGAGTGCTATTTGCAATGTGTATGGCCAATTGAGCACAATAGTGAATCTCCTTACCAGAAAACAACTCTTGCTGCTAGGACCAGAAACTGCATGTGATTCAACTCCGTTTATGAAAGGGAATTAAACTCTGGCTCGCCTTACAAGAAACACACTCTGCTTTTGAGAAAGCAGCACTCTTCTACTCTACTGTGTTTGCTATATAGCCAGAACAGTCAGCTTGCTCAGAACCAAAGAACTGTGCTTCCTACACACAATGGCCATAACTAGTTCAACTCTGCTTAGGAAACTGACAAGAACAGTAGTTTCTCTTGCGTTCAATACAATGCACTTGCTGGGTACAGACGCGAGTGCTATTAGCACTGTGTATGGCCAAATGAGCACAATAGTGACTCTCCTTACCAGAAAACAACTCTTGGTGCTAGGACCAGAAACTGCATGTGATTCAACTCCGTTTATGAAAGGGAATTCAACTCTAGCTTGCCTTACAAGAAACACACTCTGCTTTTGAGAAAGCAGCACTCTTCTACTCTACTGTGTTTCGTATATAGCCAGAACAGTCAGCTTGCTCAGAACTAAAGAACTGTGCTTCCTACACACAAGGGCCATATCTAATTCAACTCTGCTTAGGAAACTGACAAGAACAGTAGTTTCTCTTGCGTCCAATACACTGCATTTGCTGGGATAAGACGCGAGTGCTATTTGCACTGTGTATGGCCAAATGAGCACAATAGTGCCTCTCCTTACCAGAAAACAACTCTTGGTGCTAGGACCAGAAACTGCATGTGATTCAACTCCGTTTATGAAAGGGAATTCAACTCTAGCTTGCCTTACAAGAAACACACTCTGCTTTTGAGAAAGCAGCACTCTTCTACTCTACTGTGTTTCCTATAGAGCCAGAACTGTCAGTTGCTCAGAACCAAAGAACTGTGCTTCCTACACACAATGGCCATAACTAGTTCAACTCTTCTTAGGAAACTGACAAGAACAGTAGTTTCTCTTGCGTCCAATACAATGCACTTGCTGGGTACAGACGCGAGTGCTATTTGCACTGTGTATGGCCAAATGAGCAAAATAGTGACTCTCCTTACCAGAAAACAACTCTTGGTGCTAGGACCAGAAACTGCATGTGATTCAACTCCGTTTATGAAAGGGAATTCAACTCTAGCTCGCCTTACAAGAAACACACTCTGGTTTTGAGAAAGCAGCACTCTTCTACTCTACTGTGTTTCCTATATAGCCAGAACAGTCAGCTTCCTCAGAACTAAAGAACTGTGCTTCCTACACACAAGGGCCATATCTAATTCAACTCTGCTTAGGAAACTGACAAGAACAGTAGTTTCTCTTGCGTCCAATACACTGCATTTGCTGGGATAAGACGCGAGTGCTATTTGCACTGTGTATGGCCAATTGAGCACAATAGTGAATCTCCTTACCAGAAAACAACTTTTGCTGCTAGGACCAGAAACTGCATGTGATTCAACTCCGTTTATGAAAGGGAATTAAACTCTGGCTCGCCTTACAAGAAACACACTCTGCTTTTGAGAAAGCAGCACTCTTCTACTCTACTGTGTTTGCTATAGAGCCAGAACAGTCAGCTGGCTCAGAACTGAAGAACTGTGCTTCCTACACACAAGGGCCATATCTAATTCAACTCTGCTTAGGAATCTGACAAGAACAGTAGTTTCTCTTGCGTGCAATACACTGCATTTGCTGGGAACAGACGCGAGTGCTATTTGCAACGTGTATGGCCAATTGAGCACAATAGTGAATGTCCTTACCAGAAAACAACTTTTGCTGCTAGGACCAGAAACTGCATGTGATTCAACTCCGTTTATGAAAGGGAATTAAACTCTGGCTCGCCTTAAGAAACACACTCTGCTTTAGAGAAAGCAGCACTCTTCTACTCTACTCTGTTTCCTACATAGCCAGAACAGTCAGCTTGCTCAGAACTAAAGAACTGTGCTTCCTACACACAAGGGCCATATCTAATTCAACTCTGTTTAGGAAACTGACAAGAACAGTAGTTTCTCTTGCGTCCAATACACTGCATTTGCTGGGAACAGACGCGAGTGCTATTTGCAATGTGTATGGCCAATTGAGCACAATAGTGAATCTCCTTACCAGAAAACAACTCTTGCTGCTAGGACCAGAAACTGCATGTGATTCAACTCCGTTTATGAAAGGGAATTAAACTCTGGCTCGCCTTACAAGAAACACACTCTGCTTTTGAGAAAGCAGCACTCTTCTACTCTACTGTGTTTGCTATAGAGCCAGAACAGTCAGCTTGCTCAGAACCAAAGAACTGTGCTTCCTACACACAATGGCCATAACTAGTTCAACTCTGCTTTGGAAACTGACAAGAACAGTAGTTTCTCTTGCGTTCAATACAATGCACTTAGTGGGTACAGACGCGAGTGCTATTTGCACTGTGTATGGCCAAATGAGCACAATAGTGACTCTCCTTACCAGAAAACAACTCTTGGTGCTAGGACCAGAAACTGCATGTGATTCAACTCCGTTTATGAAAGGGAATTCAACTCTAGCTTGCCTTACAAGAAACACACTCTGCTTTTGAGAAAGCAGCACTCTTCTACTCTACTGTGTTTCGTATATAGCCAGAACAGTCAGCTTGCTCAGAACTAAAGAACTGTGCTTCCTACACACAAGGGCCATATCTAATTCAACTCTGCTTAGGAAACTGACAAGAACAGTAGTTTCTCTTGCGTCCAATACACTGCATTTGCTGGGATAAGACGCGAGTGCTATTTGCACTGTGTATGGCCAAATGAGCACAATAGTGCCTCTCCTTACCAGAAAACAACTCTTGGTGCTAGGACCAGAAACTGCATGTGATTCAACTCCGTTTATGAAAGGGAATTGAACTCTAGCTTGCCTTACAAGAAACACACTCTGCTTTTGAGAAAGCAGCACTCTTCTACTCTACTGTGTTTCCTATAGAGCCAGAACTGTCAGTTGCTCAGAACCAAAGAACTGTGCTTCCTACACACAATGGCCATAACTAGTTCAACTCTGCTTAGGAAACTGACAAGAACAGTAGTTTCTCTTGCGTCCAATACAATGCACTTGCTGGGTACAGACGCGAGTGCTATTTGCACTGTGTATGGCCAAATGAGCAAAATAGTGACTCTCCTTACCCGAAAACAACTCTTGGTGCTAGGACCAGAAACTGCATGTGATTCAACTCCGTTTATGAAAGGGAATTCAACTCTAGCTCGCCTTACAAGAAACACACTCTGGTTTTGAGAAAGCAGCACTCTTCTACTCTACTGTGTTTCCTATATAGCCAGAACAGTCAGCTTGCTCAGAACTAAAGAACTGTGCTTCCTACACACAAGGGCCATATCTAATTCAACTCTGCTTAGGAAACTGACAAGAACAGTAGTTTCTCTTGCGTCCAATACACTGCATTTGCTGGGAACAGACGCGAGTGCTATTTGCACTGTGTATGGCCAATTGAGCACAATAGTGAATCTCCTTACCAGAAAACAACTTTTGCTGCTAGGACCAGAAACTGCATGTGATTCAACTCCGTTTATGAAAGGGAAATCAACTCTACCTCGCCTTACAAGAAACACACTCTGCTTTAGAGAAAGCTGCACTCTTCTACTCTACTCTGTTTCCTACATAGCCAGAACAGTCAGCTTGCTCAGAACTAAAGAACTGTGCTTCCTACACACAAGGGCCATATCTAATTCAACTCTGTTTAGGAAACTGACAAGAACAGTAGTTTCTCTTGCGTCCAATACACTGCATTTGCTGGGAACAGACGCGAGTGCTATTTGCAATGTGTTTGGCCAATTGAGCACAATAGTGAATCTCCTTACCAGAAAACAACTCTTGCTGCTAGGACCAGAAATTACATGTGATTCAACTCCGTTTATGAAAGGGAATTAAACTCTGGCTCGCCTTACAAGAAACACACTCTGCTTTTGAGAAAGCAGCACTCTTCTACTGTACTGTGTTTGCTATAGAGCCAGAACAGTCAGCTTGCTCAGAACCAAAGAACTGTGCTTCCTACACACAATGGCCATAACTAGTTCAACTCTGCTTAGGAAACTGACAAGAACAGTAGTTTCTCTTGCGTTCAATACAATGCACTTGCTGGGTACAGACGCGAGTGCTATTAGCACTGTGTATGGCCAAATGAGCACAATAGTGACTCTCCTTACCAGAAAACAACTCTTGGTGCTAGGACCAGAAACTGCATGTGATTCAACTCCGTTTATGAAAGGGAATTCAACTCTAGCTTGCCTTACAAGAAACACACTCTGCTTTTGAGAAAGCAGCACTCTTCTACTCTACTGTGTTTCCTATATAGCCAGAACAGTCAGCTTGCTCAGAACTAAAGAACTGTGCTTCCTACACACAAGGGCCATATCTAATTCAACTCTGCTTAGGAAACTGACAAGAACAGTAGTTTCTCTTGCGTCCAATACACTGCATTTGCTGGGATAAGACGCGAGTGCTATTTGCACTGTGTATGGCCAAATGAGCACAATAGTGACTCTCCTTACCAGAAAACAACTCTTGGTGCTAGGACCAGAAACTGCATGTGATTCAACTCCGTTTATGAAAGGGAATTCAACTCTAGCTTGCCTTACAAGAAACACACTCTGCTTTAGAGAAAGCAGCACTCTTCTACTCTACTGTGTTTCCTATAGAGCCAGAACAGTCAGCTTGCTCAGAACTAAAGAACTGTGCTTCCTACACACAAGGGCAATATCTAATTCAACTCTGCTTAGGAAACTGACAAGAACAGTAGTTTCTCTTGCGTCCAATACACTGCATTTGCTGGGAACAGACGCGAGTGCTATTTGCAATGTGTATGGCCAATTGAGGACAATAGTGAATCTCCTTACAAGAAAACAACTCTTGCTGCTAGGACAAGAAATTGTATGTGATTCAACTCCGTTTATGAAAGGGAATTAAACTCTGGCTCGCCTTACAAGAAACACACTCTGCTTTTGAGAAAGCAGCACTCTTCTACTCTACTGTGTTTCCTATATAGCCAGAACAGTCAGCTTGCTCAGAACTAAAGAACTGTGCTTCCTACACACAAGGGCCATATCTAATTCAACTCTGCTTAGGAAACTGACAAGAACAGTAGTTTCTCATGCGTCCAATACACTGCATTTGCTGGGATAAGACGCGAGTGCTATTTGCACTGTGTATGGCCAAATGAGCACAATAGTGACTCTCCTTACCAGAAAACAACTCTTGGTGCTAGGACCAGAAACTGCATGTGATTCAACTCCGTTTATGAAAGGGAATTCAACTCTAGCTCGCCTTACAAGAAACACACTCTGGTTTTGAGAAAGCAGCACTCTTCTACTCTACTGTGTTTCCTATATAGCCAGAACAGTCAGCTTGCTCAGAACTAAAGAACTGTGCTTCCTACACACAAGGGCCATATCTAATTCAACTCTGCTTAGGAAACTGACAAGAACAGTAGTTTCTCTTGCGTCCAATACACTGCATTTGCTGGGATAAGACGCGAGTGCTATTTGCACTGTGTATGGCCAATTGAGCACAATAGTGAATCTCCTTACCAGAAAACAACTTTTGCTGCTAGGACCAGAAACTGATTGTGATTCAACTCCGTTTATGAAAGGGAAATCAACTCTACCTCGCCTTACAAGAAACACACTCTGCTTTAGAGAAAGCTGCACTCTTCTACTCTACTCACTTGCTGGGTACAGACGCGAGTGCTATTTGCACTGTGTATGGCCAAATGAGCACAATAGTGTCTCTCCTTACCAGAAAACAACTCTTGGTGCTAGGACCAGAAACTGCATGTGATTCAACTCCGTTTATGAAAGGGAATTAAACTCTGGCTCGCCTTACAAGAAACACACTCTGCTTTAGAGAAAGCAGCACTCTTCTACTCTACTCTGTTTCCTACATAGCCAGAACAGTCAGCTTGCTCAGAACTAAAGAACTGTGCTTCCAACACACAAGGGCCATATCTAATTCAACTCTGTTTAGGAAACTGACAAGAACAGTAGTTTCTCTTGCGTTCAATACAATGCATTTGCTGGGAACAGACGCGAGTGCTATTTGCAATGTGTATGGCCAATTGAGCACAATAGTGACTCTCCTTACCAGAAAACAACTCTTGGTGCTAGGACCAGAAACTGCATGTGATTCAACTCCGTTTATGAAAGGGAAATCAACTCTAGCTTGCCTTACAAGAAACACACTCTGCTTTAGAGAAAGCAGCACTCTTCTACTCTACTGTGTTTCCTATATAGCCAGAACTGTCAGCTTGCTCAGAACTAAAGAACTGTGCTTCCTACACACAAGGGCCATATCTAATTCAACTCTGCTTAGGAAACTGACAAGAACAGTAGTTTCTCTTGCGTCCAATACACTGCATTTGCTGGGAACTGACGCGAGTGCTATTTGCACTGTGTATGGCCAATTGAGCACAAAAATGAATCTACTTACCAGAAAACAACTCTTGCTGCTAGGACCAGAAATTGCATGTGATTCAACTCCGTTTATGAAAGGGAATTAAACTCTGGCTCGCCTTACAAGAAACACACTCTGCTTTTGAGAAAGCAGCACTCTTCTACTCTACTGTGTTTGCTATAGAGCCAGAACAGTCAGCTTGTTCAGAACCAAAGAACTGTGCTTCCTACACACAATGGCCATAACTAGTTCAACTCTGCTTAGGAAACTGACAAGAACAGTAGTTTCTCTTGCGTTCAATACAATGCACTTGCTGGGTACAGACGCGAGTGCTATTAGCACTGTGTATGGCCAAATGAGCACAATAGTGACTCTCCTTACCAGAAAACAACTCTTGGTGCTAGGACCAGAAACTGCATGTGATTCAACTCCGTTTATGAAAGGGAATTCAACTCTAGCTTGCCTTACAAGAAACACACTCTGCTTTTGAGAAAGCAGCACTCTTCTACTCTACTGTGTTTCCTATATAGCCAGAACAGTCAGCTTGCTCAGAACTAAAGAACTGTGCTTCCTACACACAAGGGCCATATCTAATTCAACTCTGCTTAGGAAACTGACAAGAACAGTAGTTTTTCATGTGTCCAATACACTGCATTTGCTGGGATAAGACGCGAGTGCTATTTGCACTGTGTATGGCCAAATGAGCACAATAGTGACTCTCCTTACCAGAAAACAACTCTTGGTGCTAGGACCAGAAACTGCATGTGATTCAACTCCGTTTATGAAAGGGAATTCAACTCTAGCTCGCCTTACAAGAAACACACTCTGGTTTTGAGAAAGCAGCACTCTTCTACTCTACTGTGTTTCCTATATAGCCAGAACAGTCAGCTTGCTCAGAACTAAAGAACTGTGCTTCCTACACACAAGGGCAATATCTAATTCAACTCTGCTTAGGAAACTGACAAGAACAGTAGTTTCTCTTGCGTCCAATACACTGCATTTGCTGGGATAAGACGCGAGTGCTATTTGCACTGTGTATGGCCAATTGAGCACAATAGTGAATCTCCTTACCAGAAAACAACTTTGGCTGCTAGGACCAGAAACTGCATGTGATTCAACTCCGTTCATGAAAGGGAAATCAACTCTACCTCGCCTTACAAGAAACACACTCTGCTTTAGAGAAAGCTGCACTCTTCTACTCTACTCTGTTTCCTATATAGCCAGAACTGTAAGCTTGCTCAGAACTAAAGAACTGTGCTTCCTACACACAAGGGCCATATCTAATTCAACTCTGCTTAGGAAACTGACAAGAACAGTAGTTTCTCTTGCGTCCAATACACTGCATTTGCTGGGATAAGACGCGAGTGCTATTTGCACTGTGTATGGCCAATTGAGCACAATAGTGAATCTCCTTACAAGAAAACAACTTTTGCTGCTAGGACCAGAAACTGCATGTGATTCCACTCCGTTTATGAAAGGGAAATCAACTCTAGCTCGCCTTACAAGAAACACACTCTGCTTTAGAGAAAGCAGCACTCTTCTACTCTACTGTGTTTCCTATATAGCCAGAACTGTCAGCTGGCTCAGAACTGAAGAACTGTGCTTCCTACACACAAGGGCCATATCTAATTCAACTCTGCTTAGGAAACTGACAAGAACAGTAGTTTCTCTTGCGTCCAATACACTGCATTTGCTGGGAACAGACGCGAGTGCTATTTGCAAAGTGTATGGCCAATTGAGCACAATAGTGAATGTCCTTACCAGAAAACAACTTTTGCTGCTAGGACCAGAAACTGCATGTGATTCAAATCCGTTTATGAAAGGGAATTCAACTCTGGCTCGCCTTACAAGAAACACACTTTGCTTTAGAGAAAGCAGCACTCCTCTACTCTACTCTGTTTCCTACATAGCCAGAACAGTCAGCTTGCTCAGAAGTAAAGAACTGTGCTTCCTACACACAAGGGCCATATCTAATTCAACTCTGCTTAGGAAACTGACAAGAACAGTAGTTTCTCTTGCGTCCAATACACTGCATTTGCTGGGAACAGACGCGAGTGCTATTTGCAATGTGTATGGCCAATAGAGCACAATAGTGAATCTCCTTACCAGAAAACAACTCTTGCTGCTAGGACCAGAAATTGCATGTGATTCAACTCCGTTTATGAAAGGGAATTAAACTCTGGCTCGCCTTACAAGAAACACACTCTGCTTTTGAGAAAGCAGCACTCTTCTACTCTACTGTGTTTCCTATAGAGCCAGAAGAGTCAGCTTGCTCAGAACCAAAGAACTGTGCTTCCTACACACAATGGCCATAACTAGTTCAACTCTGCTTAGGAAACTGACAAGAACAGTAGTTTCTCTTGCGTCCAATACAATGCACTTGCTGGGTACAGACGCGAGTGCTATTTGCACTGTGTATGGCCAAATGAGCACAATAGTGACTCTCCTTACCAGAAAACAACTCTTGGTGCTAGGACCAGAAACTGCATGTGATTCAACTCCGTTTATGAAAGGGAATTCAACTCTAGCTTGCCTTACAAGAAACACACTCTGCTTTTGAGAAAGCAGCACTCTTCTACTCTACTGTGTTTCCTATATAGCCAGAACAGTCAGCTTGCTGAGAACTAAAGAACTGTACTTCCTACACACAAGGGCCATATCTAATTCAACTCTGCTTAGGAAACTGACAAGAACAGTAGTTTCTCTTGCGTCCAATACACTGCATTTGCTGGGAACAGACGCGAGTGCTATTTGCAATGTGTATGGCCAATTGAGCACAATAGTGAATCTCCTTACCAGAAAACAACTTTTGCTGCTAGGACCAGAAACTGCATGTGATTCAACTCCGTTTATGAAAGGGAATTAAACTCTGGCTCGCCTTACAAGAAACACACTCTGCTTTAGAGAAAGCAGCACTCTTCTACTCTACTCTGTTTCCTACATAGCCAGAACAGTCAGCTTGCTCAGAACTAAAGAACTGTGCTTCCTACACACAAGGGCCATATCTAATTCAACTCTGTTTAGGAAACTGACAACAACAGTAGTTTCTCTTGCGTCCAATACACTGCATTTGCTGGGAACAGACGCGAGTGCTATTTGCAATGTGTATGGCCAATTGAGCACAATAGTGAATCTCCTTACCAGAAAACAACTCTTGCTGCTAGGACCAGAAACTGCATGTGATTCAACTCCGTTTATGAAAGGGAATTAAACTCTGGCTCGCCTTACAAGAAACACACTCTGCTTTTGAGAAAGCAGCACTCTTCTACTCTACTGTGTTTGCTATAGAGCCAGAACAGTCAGCTTGCTCAGAACCAAAGAACTGTGCTTCCTACACACAATGGCCATAACTAGTTCAACTCTGCTTAGGAAACTGACAAGAACAGTAGTTTCTCTTGCGTTCAATACAATGCACTTGGTGGGTACAGACGCGAGTGCTATTTGCACTGTGTATGGCCAAATGAGCACAATAGTGACTCTCCTTACCAGAAAACAACTCTTGGTGCTAGGACCAGAAACTGCATGTGATTCAACTCCGTTTATGAAAGGGAATTCAACTCTAGCTTGCCTTACAAGAAACACACTCTGCTTTTGAGAAAGCAGCACTCTTCTACTCTACTGTGTTTCGTATATAGCCAGAACAGTCAGCTTGCTCAGAACTAAAGAACTGTGCTTCCTACACACAAGGGCCATATCTAATTCAACTCTGCTTAGGAAACTGACAAGAACAGTAGTTTCTCTTGCGTCCAATACACTGCATTTGCTGGGATAAGACGCGAGTGCTATTTGCACTGTGTATGGCCAAATGAGCACAATAGTGCCTCTCCTTACCAGAAAACAACTCTTGGTGCTAGGACCAGAAACTGCATGTGATTCAACTCCGTTTATGAAAGGGAATTGAACTCTAGCTTGCCTTACAAGAAACACACTCTGCTTTTGAGAAAGCAGCACTCTTCTACTCTACTGTGTTTCCTATAGAGCCAGAACTGTCAGTTGCTCAGAACCAAAGAACTGTGCTTCCTACACACAATGGCCATAACTAGTTCAACTCTGCTTAGGAAACTGACAAGAACAGTAGTTTCTCTTGCGTCCAATACACTGCATTTGCTGGGATAAGACGCGAGTGCTATTTGCACTGTGTATGGCCAATTGAGCACAATAGTGAATCTCCTTACCAGAAAACAACTTTTGCTACTAGGACCAGAAACTGATTGTGATTCAACTCCGTTTATGAAAGGGAAATCAACTCTACCTCGCCTTACAAGAAACACACTCTGCTTTAGAGAAAGCTGCACTCTTCTACTCTACTCACTTGCTGGGTACAGACGCGAGTGCTATTTGCACTGTGTATGGCCAAATGAGCACAATAGTGTCTCTCCTTACCAGAAAACAACTCTTGGTGCTAGGACCAGAAACTGCATGTGATTCAACTCCGTTTATGAAAGGGAATTCAACTCTAGCTTGCCTTACAAGAAACACACTCTGCTTTTGAGAAAGCAGCACTCTTCTACTCTACTGTGTTTCCTATATAGCCAGAACAGTCAGCTTGCTCAGAACTAAAGAACTGTGCTTCCTACACACAAGGGACATATCTAATTCAACTCTGCTTAGGAAACTGACAAGAACAGTAGTTTCTCTTGCGTCCAATACACTGCATTTGCTGGGAACAGACGCGAGTGCTATTTGCAATGTGTATGGCCAATTGAGCACAATAGTGAATGTCCTTACCAGAAAACAACTTTTGCTGCTAGGACCAGAAACTGCATGTGATTCAACTCCGTTTATGAAAGGGAATTAAACTCTGGCTCGCCTTAAGAAACACACTCTGCTTTAGAGAAAGCAGCACTCTTCTACTCTACTCTGTTTCCTACATAGCCAGAACAGTCAGCTTGCTCAGAACTAAAGAACTGTGCTTCCTACACACAAGGGCCATATCTAATTCAACTCTGTTTAGGAAACTGACAAGAACAGTAGTTTCTCTTGCGTCCAATACACTGCATTTGCTGGGAACAGACGCGAGTGCTATTTGCAATGTGTATGGCCAATTGAGCACAATAGTGAATCTCCTTACCAGAAAACAACTCTTGCTGCTAGGACCAGAAACTGCATGTGATTCAACTCCGTTTATGAAAGGGAATTAAACTCTGGCTCGCCTTACAAGAAACACACTCTGCTTTTGAGAAAGCAGCACTCTTCTACTCTACTGTGTTTGCTATAGAGCCAGAACAGTCAGCTTGCTCAGAACCAAAGAACTGTGCTTCCTACACACAATGGCCATAACTAGTTCAACTCTGCTTTGGAAACTGACAAGAACAGTAGTTTCTCTTGCGTTCAATACAATGCACTTAGTGGGTACAGACGCGAGTGCTATTTGCACTGTGTATGGCCAAATGAGCACAATAGTGACTCTCCTTACCAGAAAACAACTCTTGGTGCTAGGACCAGAAACTGCATGTGATTCAACTCCGTTTATGAAAGGGAATTCAACTCTAGCTTGCCTTACAAGAAACACACTCTGCTTTTGAGAAAGCAGCACTCTTCTACTCTACTGTGTTTCGTATATAGCCAGAACAGTCAGCTTGCTCAGAACTAAAGAACTGTGCTTCCTACACACAAGGGCCATATCTAATTCAACTCTGCTTAGGAAACTGACAAGAACAGTAGTTTCTCTTGCGTCCAATACACTGCATTTGCTGGGAACAGACGCGAGTGCTATTTGCACTGTGTATGGCCAAATGAGCACAATAGTGCCTCTCCTTACCAGAAAACAACTCTTGGTGCTAGGACCAGAAACTGCATGTGATTCAACTCCGTTTATGAAAGGGAATTGAACTCAAGCTTGCCTTACAAGAAAAACACTCTGCTTTTGAGAAAGCAGCACTCTTCTACTCTACTGTGTTTCCTATAGAGCCAGAACTGTCAGTTGCTCAGAACCAAAGAACTGTGCTTCCTACACACAATGGCCATAACTAGTTCAACTCTGCTTAGGAAACTGACAAGAACAGTAGTTTCTCTTGCGTCCAATACAATGCACTTGCTGGGTACAGACGCGAGTGCTATTTGCACTGTGTATGGCCAAATGAGCAAAATAGTGACTCTCCTTACCCGAAAACAACTCTTGGTGCTAGGACCAGAAACTGCATGTGATTCAACTCCGTTTATGAAAGGGAATTCAACTCTAGCTCGCCTTACAAGAAACACACTCTGGTTTTCAGAAAGCAGCACTCTTCTACTCTACTGTGTTTCCTATATAGCCAGAACAGTCAGCTTGCTCAGAACTAAAGAACTGTGCTTCCTACACACAAGGGCCATATCTAATTCAACTCTGCTTAGGAAACTGACAAGAACAGTAGTTTCTCTTGCGTCCAATACACTGCATTTGCTGGGATAAGACGCGAGTGCTATTTGCACTGTGTATGGCCAATTGAGCACAATAGTGAATCTCCTTACCAGAAAACAACTTTTGCTGCTAGGACCAGAAACTGCATGTGATTCAACTCCGTTTATGAAAGGGAAATCAACTCTACCTCGCCTTACAAGAAACACACTCTGCTTTAGAGAAAGCTGCACTCTTCTACTCTACTCTGTTTCCTACATAGCCAGAACAGTCAGCTTGCTCAGAACTAAAGAACTGTGCTTCCTACACACAAGGGCCATATCTAATTCAACTCTGCTTAGGAAACTGACAAGAACAGTAGTTTCTCTTGCGTCCAATACACTGCATTTGCTGGGAACAGACGCGAGTGCTATTTGCACTGTGTATGGCCAATTGAGCACAAAAATGAATCTACTTACCAGAAAACAACTCTTGCTGCTAGGACCAGAAATTGCATGTGATTCAACTCCGTTTATGAAAGGGAATTAAACTCTGGCTCGCCTTACAAGAAACACACTCTGCTTTTGAGAAAGCAGCACTCTTCTACTCTACTGTGTTTGCTATAGAGCCAGAACAGTCAGCTTGCTCAGAACCAAAGAACTGTGCTTCCTACACACAATGGCCATAACTAGTTAAACTCTGCTTAGGAAACTGACAAGAACAGTAGTTTCTCTTGCGTTCAATACAATGCACTTGCTGGGTACAGACGCGAGTGCTATTAGCACTGTGTATGGCCAAATGAGCACAATAGTGACTCTCCTTACCAGAAAACAACTCTTGGTGCTAGGACCAGAAACTGCATGTGATTCAACTCCGTTTATGAAAGGGAATTCAACTCTAGCTTGCCTTACAAGAAACACACTCTGCTTTTGAGAAAGCAGCACTCTTCTACTCTACTGTGTTTCCTATATAGCCAGAACAGTCAGCTTGCTCAGAACTAAAGAACTGTGCTTCCTACACACAAGGGCCATATCTAATTCAACTCTGCTTAGGAAACTGAACAAGAACAGTAGTTTTTCATGCGTCCAATACACTGCATTTGCTGGGATAAGACGCGAGTGCTATTTGCACTGTGTATGGCCAAATGAGCACAATAGTGACTCTCCTTACCAGAAAACAACTCTTGGTGCTAGGACCAGAAACTGCATGTGATTCAACTCCGTTTATGAAAGGGAATTCAACTCTAGCTCGCCTTACAAGAAACACACTCTGCTTTAGAGAAAGCTGCACTCTTCTACTCTACTCTGTTTCCTATATAGCCAGAACTGTCAGCTTGCTCAGAACTAAAGAACTGTGCTTCCTACACACAAGGGCCATATCTAATTCAACTCTGCTTAGGAAACTGACAAGAACAGTAGTTTCTCTTGCGTCCAATACACTGCATTTGCTGGGATAAGACGCGAGTGCTATTTGCACTGTGTATGGCCAATTGAGCACAATAGTGAATCTCCTTACAAGAAAACAACTTTTGCTGCTAGGACCAGAAACTGCATGTGATTCCACTCCGTTTATGAAAGGGAAATCAACTCTAGCTCGCCTTACAAGAAACACACTCTGCTTTAGAGAAAGCAGCACTCTTCTACTCTACTGTGTTTCCTATATAGCCAGAACTGTCAGCTGGCTCAGAACTGAAGAACTGTGCTTCCTACACACAAGGGCCATATCTAATTCAACTCTGCTTAGGAAACTGACAAGAACAGTAGTTTCTCTTGCGTCCAATACACTGCATTTGCTGGGAACAGACGCGAGTGCTATTTGCAACGTGTATGGCCAATTGAGCACAATAGTGAATGTCCTTACCAGAAAACAACTTTTGCTGCTAGGACCAGAAACTGCATGTGATTCAACTCCGTTTATGAAAGGGAATTCAACTCTGGCTCGCCTTACAAGAAACACACTCTGCTTTAGAGAAAGCAGCACTCCTCTACTCTACTCTGTTTCCTACATAGCCAGAACAGTCAGCTTGCTCAGAAGTAAAGAACTGTGCTTCCTACACACAAGGGCCATATCTAATTCAACTCTGCTTAGGAAACTGACAAGAACAGTAGTTTCTCTTGCGTCCAATACACTGCATTTGCTGGGAACAGACGCGAGTGCTATTTGCAATGTGTATGGCCAATAGAGCACAATAGTGAATCTCCTTACCAGAAAACAACTCTTGCTGCTAGGACCAGAAATTGCATGTGATTCAACTCCGTTTATGAAAGGGAATTAAACTCTGGCTCGCCTTACAAGAAACACACTCTGCTTTTGAGAAAGCAGCACTCTTCTACTCTATTGTGTTTCCTATAGAGCCAGAAGAGTCAGCTTGCTCAGAACCAAAGAACTGTGCTTCCTACACACAATGGCCATAACTAGTTCAACTCTGCTTAGGAAACTGACAAGAACAGTAGTTTCTCTTGCGTCCAATACAATGCACTTGCTGGGTACAGACGCGAGTGCTATTTGCACTGTGTATGGCCAAATGAGCACAATAGTGCCTCTCCTTACCAGAAAACAACTCTTGGTGCTAGGACCAGAAACTGCATGTGATTCAACTCCGTTTATGAAAGGGAATTCAACTCTAGCTTGCCTTACAAGAAACACACTCTGCTTTTGAGAAAGCAGCACTCTTCTACTCTACTGTGTTTCCTATATAGCCAGAACAGTCAGCTTGCTCAGAACTAAAGAACTGTACTTCCTACACACAAGGGCCATATCTAATTCAACTCTGCTTAGGAAACTGACAAGAACAGTAGTTTCTCTTGCGTCCAATACACTGCATTTGCTGGGAACAGACGCGAGTGCTATTTGCAATGTGTATGGCCAATTGAGCACAATAGTGAATCTCCTTACCAGAAAACAACTTTTGCTGCTAGGACCAGAAACTGCATGTGATTCAACTCCGTTTATGAAAGGGAATTAAACTCTGGCTCGCCTTACAAGAAACACACTCTGCTTTTGAGAAAGCAGCACTCTTCTACTCTACTGTGTTTGCTATAGAGCCAGAACAGTCAGCTTGCTCAGAACCAAAGAACTGTGCTTCCTACACACAATGGCCATAACTAGTTCAACTCTGCTTAGGAAACTGACAAGAACAGTAGTTTCTCTTGCGTTCAATACAATGCACTTGGTGGGTACAGACGCGAGTGCTATTTGCACTGTGTATGGCCAAATGAGCACAATAGTGCCTCTCCTTACCAGAAAACAACTCTTGGTGCTAGGACCAGAAACTGCATGTGATTCAACTCCGTTTATGAAAGGGAATTCAACTCTGGCTCGCCTTACAAGAAACACACTCTGCTTTAGAGAAAGCAGCACTCTTCTACTCTACTCTGTTTCCTACATAGCCAGAACAGTCAGCTTGCTCAGAACTAAAGAACTGTGCTTCCTACACACAAGGGCCATATCTAATTCAACTCTGCTTAGGAAACTGACAAGAACAGTAGTTTCTCTTGCGTCCAATACACTGCATTTGCTGGGAACAGACGCGAGTGCTATTTGCACTGTGTATGGCCAATAGAGCACAATAGTGAATCTCCTTACCAGAAAACAACTCTTGCTGCTAGGACCAGAAATTGCATGTGATTCAACTCCGTTTATGAAAGGGAATTAAACTCTGGCTCGCCTTGCAAGAAACACACTCTGCTTTTGAGAAAGCAGCACTCTTCTACTCTACTGTGTTTCCTATAGAGCCAGAACAGTCAGCTTGCTCAGAACCAAAGAACTGTGCTTCCTACACACAATGGCCATAACTAGTTCAACTCTGCTTAGGAAACTGACAAGAACAGTAGTTTCTCTTGCGTCCAATACAATGCACTTGCTGGGTACAGACGCGAGTGCTATTTGCACTGTGTATGGCCAAATGAGCACAATAGTGCCTCTCCTTACCAGAAAACAACTCTTGGTGCTAGGACCAGAAACTGCATGTGATTCAACTCCGTTTATGAAAGGGAATTCAACTCTAGCTTGCCTTACAAGAAACACACTCTGCTTTTGAGAAAGCAGCACTCTTCTACTCTACTGTGTTTCCTATATAGCCAGAACAGTCAGCTTGCTCAGAACTAAAGAACTGTGCTTCCTACACACAAGGGCCATATCTAATTCAACTCTGCTTAGGAAACTGACAAGAACAGTAGTTTCTCTTGCGTCCAATACACTGCATTTGCTGGGAACAGACGCGAGTGCTATTTGCAATGTGTATGGCCAATTGAGCACAATAGTGAATCTCCTTACCAGAAAACAACTTTTGCTGCTAGGACCAGAAACTGCATGTGATTCAACTCCGTTTATGAAAGGGAATTAAACTCTGGCTCGCCTTACAAGAAACACACTCTGCTTTAGAGAAAGCAGCACTCTTCTACTCTACTCTGTTTCCTACATAGCCAGAACAGTCAGCTTGCTCAGAACTAAAGAACTGTGCTTCCTACACACAAGGGCCATATCTAATTCAACTCTGTTTAGGAAACTGACAAGAACAGTAGTTTCTCTTGCGTCCAATACACTGCATTTGCTGGGAACAGACGCGAGTGCTATTTGCAATGTGTATGGCCAATTGAGCACAATAGTGAATCTCCTTACCAGAAAACAACTCTTGCTGCTAGGACCAGAAACTGCATGTGATTCAACTCCGTTTATGAAAGGGAATTAAACTCTGGCTCGCCTTACAAGAAACACACTCTGCTTTTGAGAAAGCAGCACTCTTCTACTCTACTGTGTTTGCTATAGAGCCAGAACAGTCAGCTTGCTCAGAACCAAAGAACTGTGCTTCCTACACACAATGGCCATAACTAGTTCAACTCTGCTTAGGAAACTGACAAGAACAGTAGTTTCTCTTGCGTTCAATACAATGCACTTGCTGGGTACAGACGCGAGTGCTATTAGCACTGTGTATGGCCAAATGAGCACAATAGTGACTCTCCTTACCAGAAAACAACTCTTGGTGCTAGGACCAGAAACTGCATGTGATTCAACTCCGTTTATGAAAGGGAATTCAACTCTAGCTTGCCTTACAAGAAACACACTCTGCTTTTGAGAAAGCAGCACTCTTCTACTCTACTGTGTTTCGTATATAGCCAGAACAGTCAGCTTGCTCAGAACTAAAGAACTGTGCTTCCTACACACAAGGGCCATATCTAATTCAACTCTGCTTAGGAAACTGACAAGAACAGTAGTTTCTCTTGCGTCCAATACACTGCATTTGCTGGGATAAGACGCGAGTGCTATTTGCACTGTGTATGGCCAAATGAGCACAATAGTGCCTCTCCTTACCAGAAAACAACTCTTGGTGCTAGGACCAGAAACTGCATGTGATTCAACTCCGTTTATGAAAGGGAATTCAACTCTAGCTTGCCTTACAAGAAACACACTCTGCTTTTGAGAAAGCAGCACTCTTCTACTCTACTGTGTTTCCTATAGAGCCAGAACTGTCAGTTGCTCAGAACCAAAGAACTGTGCTTCCTACACACAATGGCCATAACTAGTTCAACTCTTCTTAGGAAACAGACAAGAACAGTAGTTTCTCTTGCGTCCAATACAATGCACTTGCTGGGTACAGACGCGAGTGCTATTTGCACTGTGTATGGCCAAATGAGCAAAATAGTGACTCTCCTTACCCGAAAACAACTCTTGGTGCTAGGACCAGAAACTGCATGTGATTCAACTCCGTTTATGAAAGGGAATTCAACTCTAGCTCGCCTTACAAGAAACACACTCTGGTTTTGAGAAAGCAGCACTCTTCTACTCTACTGTGTTTCCTATATAGCCAGAACAGTCAGCTTCCTCAGAACTAAAGAACTGTGCTTCCTACACACAAGGGCCATATCTAATTCAACTCTGCTTAGGAAACTGACAAGAACAGTAGTTTCTCTTGCGTCCAATACACTGCATTTGCTGGGATAAGACGCGAGTGCTATTTGCACTGTGTATGGCCAATTGAGCACAATAGTGAATCTCCTTACCAGAAAACAACTTTTGCTGCTAGGACCAGAAACTGCATGTGATTCAACTCCGTTTATGAAAGGGAATTAAACTCTGGCTCGCCTTACAAGAAACACACTCTGCTTTTGAGAAAGCAGCACTCTTCTACTCTACTGTGTTTGCTATAGAGCCAGAACAGTCAGCTGGCTCAGAACTGAAGAACTGTGCTTCCTACACACAAGGGCCATATCTAATTCAACTCTGTTTAGGAATCTGACAAGAACAGTAGTTTCTCTTGCGTCCAATACACTGCATTTGCTGGGAACAGACGCGAGTGCTATTTGCAACGTGTATGGCCAATTGAGCACAATAGTGAATGTCCTTACCAGAAAACAACTTTTGCTGCTAGGACCAGAAACTGCATGTGATTCAACTCCGTTTATGAAAGGGAATTAAACTCTGGCTCGCCTTAAGAAACACACTCTGCTTTAGAGAAAGCAGCACTCTTCTACTCTACTCTGTTTCCTACATAGCCAGAACAGTCAGCTTGCTCAGAACTAAAGAACTGTGCTTCCTACACACAAGGGCCATATCTAATTCAACTCTGTTTAGGAAACTGACAAGAACAGTAGTTTCTCTTGCGTCCAATACACTGCATTTGCTGGGAACAGACGCGAGTGCTATTTGCAATGTGTATGGCCAATTGAGCACAATAGTGAATCTCCTTACCAGAAAACAACTCTTGCTGCTAGGACCAGAAACTGCATGTGATTCAACTCCGTTTATGAAAGGGAATTAAACTCTGGCTCGCCTTACAAGAAACACACTCTGCTTTTGAGAAAGCAGCACTCTTCTACTCTACTGTGTTTGCTATAGAGCCAGAACAGTCAGCTTGCTCAGAACCAAAGAACTGTGCTTCCTACACACAATGGCCATAACTAGTTCAACTCTGCTTTGGAAACTGACAAGAACAGTAGTTTCTCTTGCGTTCAATACAATGCACTTAGTGGGTACAGACGCGAGTGCTATTTGCACTGTGTATGGCCAAATGAGCACAATAGTGACTCTCCTTACCAGAAAACAACTCTTGGTGCTAGGACCAGAAACTGCATGTGATTCAACTCCGTTTATGAAAGGGAATTCAACTCTAGCTTGCCTTACAAGAAACACACTCTGCTTTTGAGAAAGCAGCACTCTTCTACTCTACTGTGTTTCGTATATAGCCAGAACAGTCAGCTTGCTCAGAACTAAAGAACTGTGCTTCCTACACACAAGGGCCATATCTAATTCAACTCTGCTTAGGAAACTGACAAGAACAGTAGTTTCTCTTGCGTCCAATACACTGCATTTGCTGGGATAAGACGCGAGTGCTATTTGCACTGTGTATGGCCAAATGAGCACAATAGTGCCTCTCCTTACCAGAAAACAACTCTTGGTGCTAGGACCAGAAACTGCATGTGATTCAACTCCGTTTATGAAAGGGAATTGAACTCTAGCTTGCCTTACAAGAAACACACTCTGCTTTTGAGAAAGCAGCACTCTTCTACTCTACTGTGTTTCCTATAGAGCCAGAACTGTCAGTTGCTCAGAACCAAAGAACTGTGCTTCCTACACACAATGGCCATAACTAGTTCAACTCTGCTTAGGAAACTGACAAGAACAGTAGTTTCTCTTGCGTCCAATACAATGCACTTGCTGGGTACAGACGCGAGTGCTATTTGCACTGTGTATGGCCAAATGAGCAAAATAGTGACTCTCCTTACCCGAAAACAACTCTTGGTGCTAGGACCAGAAACTGCATGTGATTCAACTCCGTTTATGAAAGGGAATTCAACTCTAGCTCGCCTTACAAGAAACACACTCTGGTTTTGAGAAAGCAGCACTCTTCTACTCTACTGTGTTTCCTATATAGCCAGAACAGTCAGCTTGCTCAGAACTAAAGAACTGTGCTTCCTACACACAAGGGCCATATCTAATTCAACTCTGCTTAGGAAACTGACAAGAACAGTAGTTTCTCTTGCGTCCAATACACTGCATTTGCTGGGATAAGACGCGAGTGCTATTTGCACTGTGTATGGCCAATTGAGCACAATAGTGAATCTCCTTACCAGAAAACAACTTTTGCTGCTAGGACCAGAAACTGCATGTGATTCAACTCCGTTTATGAAAGGGAAATCAACTCTACCTCGCCTTACAAGAAACACACTCTGCTTTAGAGAAAGCTGCACTCTTCTACTCTACTCTGTTTCCTACATAGCCAGAACAGTCAGCTTGCTCAGAACTAAAGAACTGTGCTTCCTACACACAAGGGCCATATCTAATTCAACTCTGTTTAGGAAACTGACAAGAACAGTAGTTTCTCTTGCGTCCAATACACTGCATTTGCTGGGAACAGACGCGAGTGCTATTTGCAATGTGTTTGGCCAATTGAGCACAATAGTGAATCTCCTTACCAGAAAACAACTCTTGCTGCTAGGACCAGAAATTACATGTGATTCAACTCCGTTTATGAAAGGGAATTAAACTCTGGCTCGCCTTACAAGAAACACACTCTGCTTTTGAGAAAGCAGCACTCTTCTACTCTACTGTGTTTGCTATAGAGCCAGAACAGTCAGCTTGCTCAGAACCAAAGAACTGTGCTTCCTACACACAATGGCCATAACTAGTTCAACTCTGCTTAGGAAACTGACAAGAACAGTAGTTTCTCTTGCGTTCAATACAATGCACTTGCTGGGTACAGACGCGAGTGCTATTAGCACTGTGTATGGCCAAATGAGCACAATAGTGACTCTCCTTACCAGAAAACAACTCTTGGTGCTAGGACCAGAAACTGCATGTGATTCAACTCCGTTTATGAAAGGGAATTCAACTCTAGCTTGCCTTACAAGAAACACACTCTGCTTTTGAGAAAGCAGCACTCTTCTACTCTACTGTGTTTCCTATATAGCCAGAACAGTCAGCTTGCTCAGAACTAAAGAACTGTGCTTCCTACACACAAGGGCCATATCTAATTCAACTCTGCTTAGGAAACTGACAAGAACAGTAGTTTCTCTTGCGTCCAATACACTGCATTTGCTGGGATAAGACGCGAGTGCTATTTGCACTGTGTATGGCCAAATGAGCACAATAGTGACTCTCCTTACCAGAAAACAACTCTTGGTGCTAGGACCAGAAACTGCATGTGATTCAACTCCGTTTATGAAAGGGAATTCAACTCTAGCTTGCCTTACAAGAAACACACTCTGCTTTAGAGAAAGCAGCACTCTTCAACTCTACTGTGTTTCCTATAGAGCCAGAACAGTCAGCTTGCTCAGAACTAAAGAACTGTGCTTCCTACACACAAGGGCAATATCTAATTCAACTCTGCTTAGGAAACTGACAAGAACAGTAGTTTCTCTTGCGTCCAATACACTGCATTTGCTGGGAACAGACGCGAGTGCTATTTGCAATGTGTATGGCCAATTGAGGACAATAGTGAATCTCCTTACCAGAAAACAACTCTTGCTGCTAGGACAAGAAATTGTATGTGATTCAACTCCGTTTATGAAAGGGAATTAAACTCTGGCTCGCCTTACAAGAAACACACTCTGCTTTTGAGAAAGCAGCACTCTTCTACTCTACTGTGTTTCCTATATAGCCAGAACAGTCAGCTTGCTCAGAACTAAAGAACTGTGCTTCCTACACACAAGGGCCATATCTAATTCAACTCTGCTTAGGAAACTGACAAGAACAGTAGTTTCTCATGCGTCCAATACACTGCATTTGCTGGGATAAGACGCGAGTGCTATTTGCACTGTGTATGGCCAAATGAGCACAATAGTGACTCTCCTTACCAGAAAACAACTCTTGGTGCTAGGACCAGAAACTGCATGTGATTCAACTCCGTTTATGAAAGGGAATTCAACTCTAGCTCGCCTTACAAGAAACACACTCTGGTTTTGAGAAAGCAGCACTCTTCTACTCTACTGTGTTTCCTATATAGCCAGAACAGTCAGCTTGCTCAGAACTAAAGAACTGTGCTTCCTACACACAAGGGCCATATCTAATTCAACTCTGCTTAGGAAACTGACAAGAACAGTAGTTTCTCTTGCGTCCAATACACTGCATTTGCTGGGATAAGACGCGAGTGCTATTTGCACTGTGTATGGCCAATTGAGCACAATAGTGAATCTCCTTACCAGAAAACAACTTTTGCTGCTAGGACCAGAAACTGATTGTGATTCAACTCCGTTTATGAAAGGGAAATCAACTCTACCTCGCCTTACAAGAAACACACTCTGCTTTAGAGAAAGCTGCACTCTTATACTCTACTCACTTGCTGGGTACAGACGCGAGTGCTATTTGCACTGTGTATGGCCAAATGAGCACAATAGTGTCTCTCCTTACCAGAAAACAACTCTTGGTGCTAGGACCAGAAACTGCATGTGATTCAACTCCGTTTATGAAAGGGAATTCAACTCTAGCTTGCCTTACAAGAAACACACTCTGCTTTTGAGAAAGCAGCACTCTTCTACTCTACTGTGTTTCCTATATAGCCAGAACAGTCAGCTTGCTCAGAACTAAAGAACTGTGCTTCCTACACACAAGGGACATATCTAATTCAACTCTGCTTAGGAAACTGACAAGAACAGTAGTTTCTCTTGCGTCCAATACACTGCATTTGCTGGGAACAGACGCGAGTGCTATTTGCAATGTGTATGGCCAATTGAGCACAATAGTGAATCTCCTTACCAGAAAACATCTTTTGCTGCTAGGACCAGAAACTGCATGTGATTCAACTCCGTTTATGAAAGGGAATTAAACTCTGGCTCGCCTTACAAGAAACACACTCTGCTTTAGAGAAAGCAGCACTCTTCTACTCTACTCTGTTTCCTACATAGCCAGAACAGTCAGCTTGCTCAGAACTAAAGAACTGTGCTTCCTACACACAAGGGCCATATCTAATTCAACTCTGTTTAGGAAACTGACAAGAACAGTAGTTTCTCTTGCGTTCAATACAATGCATTTGCTGGGAACAGACGCGAGTGCTATTTGCAATGTGTATGGCCAATTGAGCACAATAGTGACTCTCCTTACCAGAAAACAACTCTTGGTGCTAGGACCAGAAACTGCATGTGATTCAACTCCGTTTATGAAAGGGAAATCAACTCTAGCTCGCCTTACAAGAAACACACTCTGCTTTAGAGAAAGCAGCACTCTTCTACTCTACTGTGTTTCCTATATAGCCAGAACTGTCAGCTTGCTCAGAACTAAAGAACTGTGCTTCCTACACACAAGGGCCATATCTAATTCAACTCTGCTTAGGAAACTGACAAGAACAGTAGTTTCTCTTGCGTCCAATACACTGCATTTGCTGGGAACAGACGCGAGTGCTATTTGCACTGTGTATGGCCAATTGAGCACAAAAATGAATCTACTTACCAGAAAACAACTCTTGCTGCTAGGACCAGAAATTGCATGTGATTCAACTCCGTTTATGAAAGGGAATTAAACTCTGGCTCGCCTTACAAGAAACACACTCTGCTTTTGAGAAAGCAGCACTCTTCTACTCTACTGTGTTTGCTATAGAGCCAGAACAGTCAGCTTGCTCAGAACCAAAGAACTGTGCTTCCTACACACAATGGCCATAACTAGTTCAACTCTGCTTAGGAAACTGACAAGAACAGTAGTTTCTCTTGCGTTCAATACAATGCACGTGCTGGGTACAGACGCGAGTGCTATTAGCACTGTGTATGGCCAAATGAGCACAATAGTGACTCTCCTTACCAGAAAACAACTCTTGGTGCTAGGACCAGAAACTGCATGTGATTCAACTCCGTTTATGAAAGGGAATTCAACTCTAGCTTGCCTTACAAGAAACACACTCTGCTTTTGAGAAAGCAGCACTCTTCTACTCTACTGTGTTTCCTATATAGCCAGAACAGTCAGCTTGCTCAGAACTAAAGAACTGTGCTTCCTACACACAAGGGCCATATCTAATTCAACTCTGCTTAGGAAACTGACAAGAACAGTAGTTTTTCATGCGTCCAATACACTGCATTTGCTGGGATAAGACGCGAGTGCTATTTGCACTGTGTATGGCCAAATGAGCACAATAGTGACTCTCCTTACCAGAAAACAACTCTTGGTGCTAGGACCAGAAACTGCATGTGATTCAACTCCGTTTATGAAAGGGAATTCAACTCTAGCTCGCCTTACAAGAAACACACTCTGGTTTTGAGAAAGCAGCACTCTTCTACTCTACTGTGTTTCCTATATAGCCAGAACAGTCAGCTTGCTCAGAACTAAAGAACTGTGCTTCCTACACACAAGGGCAATATCTAATTCAACTCTGCTTAGGAAACTGACAAGAACAGTAGTTTCTCTTGCGTCCAATACACTGCATTTGCTGGGATAAGACGCGAGTGCTATTTGCACTGTGTATGGCCAATTGAGCACAATAGTGAATCTCCTTACCAGAAAACAACTTTGGCTGCTAGGACCAGAAACTGCATGTGATTCAACTCCGTTCATGAAAGGGAAATCAACTCTACCTCGCCTTACAAGAAACACACTCTGCTTTAGAGAAAGCTGCACTCTTCTACTCTACTCTGTTTCCTATATAGCCAGAACTGTAAGCTTGCTCAGAACTAAAGAACTGTGCTTCCTACACACAAGGGCCATATCTAATTCAACTCTGCTTAGGAAACTGACAAGAACAGTAGTTTCTCTTGCGTCCAATACACTGCATTTGCTGGGATAAGACGCGAGTGCTATTTGCACTGTGTATGGCCAATTGAGCACAATAGTGAATATCCTTACAAGAAAACAACTTTTGCTGCTAGGACCAGAAACTGCATGTGATTCCACTCCGTTTATGAAAGGGAAATCAACTCTAGCTCGCCTTACAAGAAACACACTCTGCTTTTGAGAAAGCAGCACTCTTCTACTCTACTGTGTTTCCTATATAGCCAGAACTGTCAGCTGGCTCAGAACTGAAGAACTGTGCTTCCTACACACAAGGGCCATATCTAATTCAACTCTGCTTAGGAAACTGACAAGAACAGTAGTTTCTCTTGCGTCCAATACACTGCATTTGCTGGGAACAGACGCGAGTGCTATTTGCAAAGTGTATGGCCAATTGAGCACAATAGTGAATGTCCTTACCAGAAAACAACTTTTGCTGCTAGGACCAGAAACTGCATGTGATTCAAATCCGTTTATGAAAGGGAATTCAACTCTGGCTCGCCTTACAAGAAACACACTTTGCTTTAGAGAAAGCAGCACTCCTCTACTCTACTCTGTTTCCTACATAGCCAGAACAGTCAGCTTGCTCAGAAGTAAAGAACTGTGCTTCCTACACACAAGGGCCATATCTAATTCAACTCTGCTTAGGAAACTGACAAGAACAGTAGTTTCTCTTGCGTCCAATACACTGCATTTGCTGGGAACAGACGCGAGTGCTATTTGCAATGTGTATGGCCAATAGAGCACAATAGTGAATCTCCTTACCAGAAAACAACTCTTGCTGCTAGGACCAGAAATTGCATGTGATTCAACTCCGTTTATGAAAGGGAATTAAACTCTGGCTCGCCTTACAAGAAACACACTCTGCTTTTGAGAAAGCAGCACTCTTCTACTCTACTGTGTTTCCTATAGAGCCAGAAGAGTCAGCTTGCTCAGAACCAAAGAACTGTGCTTCCTACACACAATGGCCATAACTAGTTCAACTCTGCTTAGGAAACTGACAAGAACAGTAGTTTCTCTTGCGTCCAATACAATGCACTTGCTGGGTACAGACGCGAGTGCTATTTGCACTGTGTATGGCCAAATGAGCACAATAGTGCCTCTCCTTACCAGAAAACAACTCTTGGTGCTAGGACCAGAAACTGCATGTGATTCAACTCCGTTTATGAAAGGGAATTCAACTCTAGCTTGCCTTACAAGAAACACACTCTGCTTTTGAGAAAGCAGCACTCTTCTACTCTACTGTGTTTCCTATATAGCCAGAACAGTCAGCTTGCTGAGAACTAAAGAACTGTACTTCCTACACACAAGGGCCATATCTAATTCAACTCTGCTTAGGAAACTGACAAGAACAGTAGTTTCTCTTGCGTCCAATACACTGCATTTGCTGGGAACAGACGCGAGTGCTATTTGCAATGTGTATGGCCAATTGAGCACAATAGTGAATCTCCTTACCAGAAAACAACTTTTGCTGCTAGGACCAGAAACTGCATGTGATTCAACTCCGTTTATGAAAGGGATTTCAACTCTGGCTCGCCTTACAAGAAACACACTCTGCTTTAGAGAAAGCAGCACTCTTCTACTCTACTCTGTTTCCTACATAGCCAGAACAGTCAGCTTGCTCAGAACTAAAGAACTGTGCTTCCTACACACAAGGGCCATATCTAATTCAACTCTGTTTAGGAAACTGACAACAACAGTAGTTTCTCTTGCGTCCAATACACTGCATTTGCTGGGAACAGACGCGAGTGCTATTTGCAATGTGTATGGCCAATTGAGCACAATAGTGAATCTCCTTACCAGAAAACAACTCTTGCTGCTAGGACCAGAAACTGCATGTGATTCAACTCCGTTTATGAAAGGGAATTAAACTCTGGCTCGCCTTACAAGAAACACACTCTGCTTTTGAGAAAGCAGCACTCTTCTACTCTACTGTGTTTGCTATAGAGCCAGAACAGTCAGCTTGCTCAGAACCAAAGAACTGTGCTTCCTACACACAATGGCCATAACTAGTTCAACTCTGCTTAGGAAACTGACAAGAACAGTAGTTTCTCTTGCGTTCAATACAATGCACTTGGTGGGTACAGACGCGAGTGCTATTTGCACTGTGTATGGCCAAATGAGCACAATAGTGACTCTCCTTACCAGAAAACAACTCTTGGTGCTAGGACCAGAAACTGCATGTGATTCAACTCCGTTTATGAAAGGGAATTCAACTCTAGCTTGCCTTACAAGAAACACACTCTGCTTTTGAGAAAGCAGCACTCTTCTACTCTACTGTGTTTCGTATATAGCCAGAACAGTCAGCTTGCTCAGAACTAAAGAACTGTGCTTCCTACACACAAGGGCCATATCTAATTCAACTCTGCTTAGGAAACTGACAAGAACAGTAGTTTCTCTTGCGTCCAATACACTGCATTTGCTGGGATAAGACGCGAGTGCTATTTGCACTGTGTATGGCCAAATGAGCACAATAGTGCCTCTCCTTACCAGAAAACAACTCTTGGTGCTAGGACCAGAAACTGCATGTGATTCAACTCCGTTTATGAAAGGGAATTGAACTCTAGCTTGCCTTACAAGAAACACACTCTGCTTTTGAGAAAGCAGCACTCTTCTACTCTACTGTGTTTCCTATAGAGCCAGAACTGTCAGTTGCTCAGAACCAAAGAACTGTGCTTCCTACACACAATGGCCATAACTAGTTCAACTCTGCTTAGGAAACTGACAAGAACAGTAGTTTCTCTTGCGTCCAATACACTGCATTTGCTGGGATAAGACGCGAGTGCTATTTGCACTGTGTATGGCCAATTGAGCACAATAGTGAATCTCCTTACCAGAAAACAACTTTTGCTACTAGGACCAGAAACTGATTGTGATTCAACTCCGTTTATGAAAGGGAAATCAACTCTACCTCGCCTTACAAGAAACACACTCTGCTTTAGAGAAAGCTGCACTCTTCTACTCTACTCACTTGCTGGGTACAGACGCGAGTGCTATTTGCACTGTGTATGGCCAAATGAGCACAATATTGTCTCTCCTTACCAGAAAACAACTCTTGGTGCTAGGACCAGAAACTGCATGTGATTCAACTCCGTTTATGAAAGGGAATTCAACTCTAGCTTGCCTTACAAGAAACACACTCTGCTTTTGAGAAAGCAGCACTCTTCTACTCTACTGTGTTTCCTATATAGCCAGAACAGTCAGCTTGCTCAGAACTAAAGAACTGTGCTTCCTACACACAAGGGACATATCTAATTCAACTCTGCTTAGGAAACTGACAAGAACAGTAGTTTCTCTTGCGTCCAATACACTGCATTTGCTGGGAACAGACGCGAGTGCTATTTGCAATGTGTATGGCCAATTGAGCACAATAGTGAATCTCCTTACCAGAAAACATCTTTTGCTGCTAGGACCAGAAACTGCATGTGATTCAACTCCGTTTATGAAAGGGAATTAAACTCTGGCTCGCCTTACAAGAAACACACTCTGCTTTAGAGAAAGCAGCACTCTTCTACTCTACTCTGTTTCCTACATAGCCAGAACAGTCAGCTTGCTCAGAACTAAAGAACAGTGCTTCCTACACACAAGGGCCATATCTAATTCAACTCTGTTTAGGAAACTGACAAGAACAGTAGTTTCTCTTGCGTCCAATACACTGCATTTGCTGGGAACAGACGCGAGTGCTATTTGCAATGTGTATGGCCAATTGAGCACAATAGTGACTCTCCTTACCAGAAAACAACTCTTGGTGCTAGGACCAGAAACTGCATGTGATTCAACTCCGTTTATGAAAGGGAAATCAACTCTAGCTCGCCTTACAAGAAACACACTCTGCTTTAGAGAAAGCAGCACTCTTCTACTCTACTGTGTTTCCTATATAGCCAGAACTGTCAGCTTGCTCAGAACTAAAGAACTGTGCTTCCTACACACAAGGGCCATATCTAATTCAACTCTGCTTAGGAAACTGACAAGAACAGTAGTTTCTCTTGCGTCCAATACACTGCATTTGCTGGGAACAGACGCGAGTGCTATTTGCACTGTGTATGGCCAATTGAGCACAAAAATGAATCTACTTACCAGAAAACAACTCTTGCTGCTAGGACCAGAAATTGCATGTGATTCAACTCCGTTTATGAAAGGGAATTAAACTCTGGCTCGCCTTACAAGAAACACACTCTGCTTTTGAGAAAGCAGCACTCTTCTACTCTACTGTGTTTGCTATAGAGCCAGAACAGTCAGCTTGCTCAGAACCAAAGAACTGTGCTTCCTACACACAATGGCCATAACTAGTTAAACTCTGCTTAGGAAACTGACAAGAACAGTAGTTTCTCTTGCGTTCAATACAATGCACTTGCTGGGTAC
Source organism: Peromyscus californicus insignis (assembly GCF_007827085.1). Lineage (NCBI taxonomy): Eukaryota > Metazoa > Chordata > Mammalia > Rodentia > Cricetidae > Peromyscus > Peromyscus californicus. The sequence continues at coordinate 41,225 of NW_026294565.1, read as the reverse complement.
AGACACGAGTGCTATTAGCACTGTGTATGGCCAAATGAGCACAATAGTGACTCTCCTTACCAGAAAACAACTCTTGGTGCTAGGACCAGAAACTGCATGTGATTCAACTCCGTTTATGAAAGGGAATTCAACTCTAGCTTGCCTTACAAGAAACACACTCTGCTTTTGAGAAAGCAGCACTCTTCTACTCTACTGTGTTTCCTATATAGCCAGAACAGTCAGCTTGCTCAGAACTAAAGAACTGTGCTTCCTACACACAAGGGCCATATCTAATTCAACTCTGCTTAGGAAACTGAACAAGAACAGTAGTTTTTCATGCGTCCAATACACTGCATTTGCTGGGATAAGACGCGAGTGCTATTTGCACTGTGTATGGCCAAATGAGCACAATAGTGACTCTCCTTACCAGAAAACAACTCTTGGTGCTAGGACCAGAAACTGCATGTGATTCAACTCCGTTTATGAAAGGGAATTCAACTCTAGCTCGCCTTACAAGAAACACACTCTGGTTTTGAGAAAGCAGCACTCTTCTACTCTACTGTGTTTCCTATATAGCCAGAACAGTCAGCTTGCTCAGAACTAAAGAACTGTGCTTCCTACACACAAGGGCAATATCTAATTCAACTCTGCTTAGGAAACTGACAAGAACAGTAGTTTCTCTTGCGTCCAATACACTGCATTTGCTGGGATAAGACGCGAGTGCTATTTGCACTGTGTATGGCCAATTGAGCACAATAGTGAATCTCCTTACCAGAAAACAACTTTGGCTGCTAGGACCAGAAACTGCATGTGATTCAACTCCGTTCATGAAAGGGAAATCAACTCTACCTCGCCTTACAAGAAACACACTCTGCTTTAGAGAAAGCTGCACTCTTCTACTCTACTCTGTTTCCTATATAGCCAGAACTGTCAGCTTGCTCAGAACTAAAGAACTGTGCTTCCTACACACAAGGGCCATATCTAATTCAACTCTGCTTAGGAAACTGACAAGAACAGTAGTTTCTCTTGCGTCCAATACACTGCATTTGCTGGGATAAGACGCGAGTGCTATTTGCACTGTGTATGGCCAATTGAGCACAATAGTGAATCTCCTTACAAGAAAACAACTTTTGCTGCTAGGACCAGAAACTGCATGTGATTCCACTCCGTTTATGAAAGGGAAATCAACTCTAGCTCGCCTTACAAGAAACACACTCTGCTTTATAGAAAGCAGCACTCTTCTACTCTACTGTGTTTCCTATATAGCCAGAACTGTCAGCTGGCTCAGAACTGAAGAACTGTGCTTCCTACACACAAGGGCCATATCTAATTCAACTCTGCTTAGGAAACTGACAAGAACAGTAGTTTCTCTTGCGTCCAATACACTGCATTTGCTGGGAACAGACGCGAGTGCTATTTGCAACGTGTATGGCCAATTGAGCACAATAGTGAATGTCCTTACCAGAAAACAACTTTTGCTGCTAGGACCAGAAACTGCATGTGATTCAACTCCGTTTATGAAAGGGAATTCAACTCTGGCTCGCCTTACAAGAAACACACTCTGCTTTAGAGAAAGCAGCACTCCTCTACTCTACTCTGTTTCCTACATAGCCAGAACAGTCAGCTTGCTCAGAAGTAAAGAACTGTGCTTCCTACACACAAGGGCCATATCTAATTCAACTCTGCTTAGGAAACTGACAAGAACAGTAGTTTCTCTTGCGTCCAATACACTGCATTTGCTGGGAACAGACGCGAGTGCTATTTGCAATGTGTATGGCCAATAGAGCACAATAGTGAATCTCCTTACCAGAAAACAACTCTTGCTGCTAGGACCAGAAATTGCATGTGATTCAACTCCGTTTATGAAAGGGAATTAAACTCTGGCTCGCCTTACAAGAAACACACTCTGCTTTTGAGAAAGCAGCACTCTTCTACTCTATTGTGTTTCCTATAGAGCCAGAACAGTCAGCTTGCTCAGAACCAAAGAACTGTGCTTCCTACACACAATGGCCATAACTAGTTCAACTCTGCTTAGGAAACTGACAAGAACAGTAGTTTCTCTTGCGTCCAATACAATGCACTTGCTGGGTACAGACGCGAGTGCTATTTGCACTGTGTATGGCCAAATGAGCACAATAGTGCCTCTCCTTACCAGAAAACAACTCTTGGTGCTAGGACCAGAAACTGCATGTGATTCAACTCCGTTTATGAAAGGGAATTCAACTCTAGCTTGCCTTACAAGAAACACACTCTGCTTTTGAGAAAGCAGCACTCTTCTACTCTACTGTGTTTCCTATATAGCCAGAACAGTCAGCTTGCTCAGAACTAAAGAACTGTACTTCCTACACACAAGGGCCATATCTAATTCAACTCTGCTTAGGAAACTGACAAGAACAGTAGTTTCTCTTGCGTCCAATACACTGCATTTGCTGGGAACAGACGCGAGTGCTATTTGCAATGTGTATGGCCAATTGAGCACAATAGTGAATCTCCTTACCAGAAAACAACTTTTGCTGCTAGGACCAGAAACTGCATGTGATTCAACTCCGTTTATGAAAGGGAATTAAACTCTGGCTCGCCTTACAAGAAACACACTCTGCTTTAGAGAAAGCAGCACTCTTCTACTCTACTCTGTTTCCTACATAGCCAGAACAGTCAGCTTGCTCAGAACTAAAGAACTGTGCTTCCTACACACAAGGGCCATATCTAATTCAACTCTGTTTAGGAAACTGACAAGAACAGTAGTTTCTCTTGCGTCCAATACACTGCATTTGCTGGGAACAGACGCGAGTGCTATTTGCAATGTGTATGGCCAATTGAGCACAATAGTGAATCTCCTTACCAGAAAACAACTCTTGCTGCTAGGACCAGAAACTGCATGTGATTCAACTCCGTTTATGAAAGGGAATTAAACTCTGGCTCGCCTTACAAGAAACACACTCTGCTTTTGAGAAAGCAGCACTCTTCTACTCTACTGTGTTTGCTATAGAGCCAGAACAGTCAGCTTGCTCAGAACCAAAGAACTGTGCTTCCTACACACAATGGCCATAACTAGTTCAACTCTGCTTAGGAAACTGACAAGAACAGTAGTTTCTCTTGCGTTCAATACAATGCACTTGGTGGGTACAGACGCGAGTGCTATTTGCACTGTGTATGGCCAAATGAGCACAATAGTGACTCTCCTTACCAGAAAACAACTCTTGGTGCTAGGACCAGAAACTGCATGTGATTCAACTCCGTTTATGAAAGGGAATTCAACTCTAGCTTGCCTTACAAGAAACACACTCTGCTTTTGAGAAAGCAGCACTCTTCTACTCTACTGTGTTTCGTATATAGCCAGAACAGTCAGCTTGCTCAGAACTAAAGAACTGTGCTTCCTACACACAAGGGCCATATCTAATTCAACTCTGCTTAGGAAACTGACAAGAACAGTAGTTTCTCTTGCGTCCAATACACTGCATTTGCTGGGATAAGACGCGAGTGCTATTTGCACTGTGTATGGCCAAATGAGCACAATAGTGCCTCTCCTTACCAGAAAACAACTCTTGGTGCTAGGACCAGAAACTGCATGTGATTCAACTCCGTTTATGAAAGGGAATTGAACTCTAGCTTGCCTTACAAGAAACACACTCTGCTTTTGAGAAAGCAGCACTCTTCTACTCTACTGTGTTTCCTATAGAGCCAGAACTGTCAGTTGCTCAGAACCAAAGAACTGTGCTTCCTACACACAATGGCCATAACTAGTTCAACTCTGCTTAGGAAACTGACAAGAACAGTAGTTTCTCTTGCGTCCAATACAATGCACTTGCTGGGTACAGACGCGAGTGCTATTTGCACTGTGTATGGCCAAATGAGCAAAATAGTGACTCTCCTTACCAGAAAACAACTCTTGGTGCTAGGACCAGAAACTGCATGTGATTCAACTCCGTTTATGAAAGGGAATTCAACTCTAGCTCGCCTTACAAGAAACACACTCTGGTTTTGAGAAAGCAGCACTCTTCTACTCTACTGTGTTTCCTATATAGCCAGAACAGTCAGCTTGCTCAGAACTAAAGAACTGTGCTTCCTACACACAAGGGCCATATCTAATTCAACTCTGCTTAGGAAACTGACAAGAACAGTAGTTTCTCTTGCGTCCAATACACTGCATTTGCTGGGATAAGACGCGAGTGCTATTTGCACTGTGTATGGCCAATTGAGCACAAAAATGAATCTACTTACCAGAAAACAACTCTTGCTGCTAGGACCAGAAATTGCATGTGATTCAACTCCGTTTATGAAAGGGAATTAAACTCTGGCTCGCCTTACAAGAAACACACTCTGCTTTTGAGAAAGCAGCACTCTTCTACTCTACTGTGTTTGCTATAGAGCCAGAACAGTCAGCTTGCTCAGAACCAAAGAACTGTGCTTCCTACACACAATGGCCATAACTAGTTCAACTCTGCTTAGGAAACTGACAAGAACAGTAGTTTCTCTTGCGTTCAATACAATGCACTTGCTGGGTACAGACGCGAGTGCTATTAGCACTGTGTATGGCCAAATGAGCACAATAGTGACTCTCCTTACCAGAAAACAACTCTTGGTGCTAGGACCAGAAACTGCATGTGATTCAACTCCGTTTATGAAAGGGAATTCAACTCTAGCTTGCCTTACAAGAAACACACTCTGCTTTTGAGAAAGCAGCACTCTTCTACTCTACTGTGTTTCCTATATAGCCAGAACAGTCAGCTTGCTCAGAACTAAAGAACTGTGCTTCCTACACACAAGGGCCATATCTAATTCAACTCTGCTTAGGAAACTGACAAGAACAGTAGTTTTTCATGCGTCCAATACACTGCATTTGCTGGGATAAGACGCGAGTGCTATTTGCACTGTGTATGGCCAAATGAGCACAATAGTGACTCTCCTTACCAGAAAACAACTCTTGGTGCTAGGACCAGAAACTGCATGTGATTCAACTCCGTTTATGAAAGGGAATTCAACTCTAGATCGCCTTACAAGAAACACACTCTGGTTTTGAGAAAGCAGCACTCTTCTACTCTACTGTGTTTCCTATATAGCCAGAACAGTCAGCTTGCTCAGAACTAAAGAACTGTGCTTCCTACACACAAGGGCCATATCTAATTCAACTCTGCTTAGGAAACTGACAAGAACAGTAGTTTCTCTTGCGTCCAATACACTGCATTTGCTGGGATAAGACGCGAGTGCTATTTGCACTGTGTATGGCCAATTGAGCACAATAGTGAATCTCCTTACAAGAAAACAACTTTTGCTGCTAGGACCAGAAACTGCATGTGATTCCACTCCGTTTATGAAAGGGAAATCAACTCTAGCTCGCCTTACAAGAAACACACTCTGCTTTAGAGAAAGCAGCACTCTTCTACTCTACTGTGTTTCCTATATAGCCAGAACTGTCAGCTGGCTCAGAACTGAAGAACTGTGCTTCCTACACACAAGGGCCATATCTAATTCAACTCTGCTTAGGAAACTGACAAGAACAGTAGTTTCTCTTGCGTCCAATACACTGCATTTGCTGGGAACAGACGCGAGTGCTATTTGCAACGTGTATGGCCAATTGAGCACAATAGTGAATGTCCTTACCAGAAAACAACTTTTGCTGCTAGGACCAGAAACTGCATGTGATTCAACTCCGTTTATGAAAGGGAATTCAACTCTGGCTCGCCTTACAAGAAACACACTCTGCTTAAGAGAAAGCAGCACTCCTCTACTCTACTCTGTTTCCTACATAGCCAGAACAGTCAGCTTGCTCAGAAGTAAAGAACTGTGCTTCCTACACACAAGGGCCATATCTAATTCAACTCTGCTTAGGAAACTGACAAGAACAGTAGTTTCTCTTGCGTCCAATACACTGCATTTGCTGGGAACAGACGCGAGTGCTATTTGCAATGTGTATGGCCAATAGAGCACAATAGTGAATCTCCTTACCAGAAAACAACTCTTGCTGCTAGGACCAGAAATTGCATGTGATTCAACTCCGTTTATGAAAGGGAATTAAACTCTGGCTCGCCTTACAAGAAACACACTCTGCTTTTGAGAAAGCAGCACTCTTCTACTCTACTGTGTTTCCTATAGAGCCAGAAGAGTCAGCTTGCTCAGAACCAAAGAACTGTGCTTCCTACACACAATGGCCATAACTAGTTCAACTCTGCTTAGGAAACTGACAAGAACAGTAGTTTCTCTTGCGTCCAATACAATGCACTTGCTGGGTACAGACGCGAGTGCTATTTGCACTGTGTATGGCCAAATGAGCACAATAGTGCCTCTCCTTACCAGAAAACAACTCTTGGTGCTAGGACCAGAAACTGCATGTGATTCAACTCCGTTTATGAAAGGGAATTCAACTCTAGCTTGCCTTACAAGAAACACACTCTGCTTTTGAGAAAGCAGCACTCTTCTACTCTACTGTGTTTCCTATATAGCCAGAACAGTCAGCTTGCTCAGAACTAAAGAACTGTACTTCCTACACACAAGGGCCATATCTAATTCAACTCTGCTTAGGAAACTGACAAGAACAGTAGTTTCTCTTGCGTCCAATACACTGCATTTGCTGGGAACAGACGCGAGTGCTATTTGCAATGTGTATGGCCAATTGAGCACAATAGTGAATCTCCTTACCAGAAAACAACTTTTGCTGCTAGGACCAGAAACTGCATGTGATTCAACTCCGTTTATGAAAGGGAATTAAACTCTGGCTCGCCTTACAAGAAACACACTCTGCTTTAGAGTAAGCAGCACTCTTCTACTCTACTCTGTTTCCTACATAGCCAGAACAGTCAGCTTGCTCAGAACTAAAGAACTGTGCTTCCTACACACAAGGGCCATATCTAATTCAACTCTGTTTAGGAAACTGACAAGAACAGTAGTTTCTCTTGCGTCCAATACACTGCATTTGCTGGGAACAGACGCGAGTGCTATTTGCAATGTGTATGGCCAATTGAGCACAATAGTGAATCTCCTTACCAGAAAACAACTCTTGCTGCTAGGACCAGAAACTGCATGTGATTCAACTCCGTTTATGAAAGGGAATTAAACTCTGGCTCGCCTTACAAGAAACACACTCTGCTTTTGAGAAAGCAGCACTCTTCTACTCTACTGTGTTTGCTATAGAGCCAGAACAGTCAGCTTGCTCAGAACCAAAGAACTGTGCTTCCTACACACAATGGCCATAACTAGTTCAACTCTGCTTAGGAAACTGACAAGAACAGTAGTTTCTCTTGCGTTCAATACAATGCACTTGGTGGGTACAGACGCGAGTGCTATTTGCACTGTGTATGGCCAAATGAGCACAATAGTGACTCTCCTTACCAGAAAACAACTCTTGGTGCTAGGACCAGAAACTGCATGTGATTCAACTCCGTTTATGAAAGGGAATTCAACTCTAGCTTGCCTTACAAGAAACACACTCTGCTTTTGAGAAAGCAGCACTCTTCTACTCTACTGTGTTTCGTATATAGCCAGAACAGTCAGCTTGCTCAGAACTAAAGAACTGTGCTTCCTACACACAAGGGCCATATCTAATTCAACTCTGCTTAGGAAACTGACAAGAACAGTAGTTTCTCTTGCGTCCAATACACTGCATTTGCTGGGATAAGACGCGAGTGCTATTTGCACTGTGTATGGCCAAATGAGCACAATAGTGCCTCTCCTTACCAGAAAACAACTCTTGGTGCTAGGACCAGAAACTGCATGTGATTCAACTCCGTTTATGAAAGGGAATTGAACTCTAGCTTGCCTTACAAGAAACACACTCTGCTTTTGAGAAAGCAGCACTCTTCTACTCTACTGTGTTTCCTATAGAGCCAGAACTGTCAGTTGCTAAGAACCAAAGAACTGTGCTTCCTACACACAATGGCCATAACTAGTTCAACTCTGCTTAGGAAACTGACAAGAACAGTAGTTTCTCTTGCGTCCAATACAATGCACTTGCTGGGTACAGACGCGAGTGCTATTTGCACTGTGTATGGCCATATGAGCAAAATAGTGACTCTCCTTACCAGAAAACAACTCTTGGTGCTAGGACCAGAAACTGCATGTGATTCAACTCCGTTTATGAAAGGGAATTCAACTCTAGCTCGCCTTACAAGAAACACACTCTGGTTTTGAGAAAGCAGCACTCTTCTACTCTACTGTGTTTCCTATATAGCCAGAACAGTCAGCTTGCTCAGAACTAAAGAACTGTGCTTCCTACACACAAGGGCCATATCTAATTCAACTCTGCTTAGGAAACTGACAAGAACAGTAGTTTCTCTTGCGTCCAATACACTGCATTTGCTGGTATAAGACGCGAGTGCTATTTGCACTGTGTATGGCCAATTGAGCACAATAGTGAATCTCCTTACCAGAAAACATCTTTTGCTGCTAGGACCAGAAACTGCATGTGATTCAACTCCGTTTATGAAAGGGAAATCAACTCTACCTCGCCTTACAAGAAACACACTCTGCTTTAGAGAAAGCTGCACTCTTCTACTCTACTCTGTTTCCTACATAGCCAGAACAGTCAGCTTGCTCAGAACTAAAGAACTGTGCTTCCTACACACAAGGGCCATATCTAATTCAACTCTGTTTAGGAAACTGACAAGAACAGTAGTTTCTCTTGCGTCCAATACACTGCATTTGCTGGGAACAGACGCGAGTGCTATTTGCAATGTGTTTGGCCAATTGAGCACAATAATGAATCTCCTTACCAGAAAACAACTCTTGCTGCTAGGACCAGAAATTACATGTGATTCAACTCCGTTTATGAAAGGGAATTAAACTCTGGCTCGCCTTACAAGAAACACACTCTGCTTTTGAGAAAGCAGCACTCTTCTACTCTACTGTGTTTGCTATAGAGCCAGAACAGTCAGCTTGCTCAGAACCAAAGAACTGTGCTTCCTACACACAATGGCCATAACTAGTTCATCTCTGCTAAGAAACTGACAAGAACAGTAGTTTCTCTTGCGTTCAATACAATGCACTTGGTGGGTACAGACGCGAGTGCTATTTGCACTGTGTATGGCCAAATGAGCATAATAGTGACTCTCCTTACCAGAAAACAACTCTTGGTGCTAGGACCAGAAATTGCATGTTATTCAACTCCGTTTATGAAAAGGAATTCAACTCTAGCTTGCCTTACAAGAAACACACTCTGCTTTTGAGAAAGCAGCACTCTTCTACTCTACTGTGTTTCCTATATAGCCAGAACAGTCAGCTTGCTCAGAACTAAAGAACTGTGCTTCCTACACACAAGGGCCATATCTAATTCAACTCTGCTTAGGAAACTGACAAGAACAGTAGTTTCTCTTGCGTCCAATACACTGCATTTGCTGGGATAAGACGCGAGTGCTATTTGCACTGTGTATGGCCAAATGAGCACAATAGTGACTCTCCTTACCAGAAAACAACTCTTGGTGCTAGGACCAGAAACTGCATGTGATTCAACTCCGTTTATGAAAGGGAATTCAACTCTAGCTCGCCTTACAAGAAACACACTCTGGTTTTGAGAAAGCAGCACTCTTCTACTCTACTGTGTTTCCTATATAGCCAGAACAGTCAGCTTGCTCAGAACTAAAGAACTGTGCTTCCTACACACAAGGGCCATATCTAATTCAACTCTGCTTAGGAAACTGACAAGAACAGTAGTTTCTCTTGCGTCCAATACACTGCATTTGCTGGGATAAGACGCGAGTGCTATTTGCACTGTGTATAGCCAATTGAGCACAATAGTGAATCTCCTTACCAGAAAACAACTTTTGCTGCTAGGACCAGAAACTGCATGTGATTCAACTCCGTTTATGAAAGGGAAATCAACTCTACCTCGCCTTACAAGAAACACACTCTGCTTTAGAGAAAGCTGCACTCTTCTACTCTACTCTGTTTCCTATATAGCCAGAACTGTCAGCTTGCTCAGAACTAAAGAACTGTGCTTCCTACACACAAGGGCCATATCTAATTCAACTCTGCTTAGGAAACTGACAAGAACAGTAGTTTCTCCTGCGTCCAATACACTGCATTTGCTGGGATAAGACGCGAGTGCTATTTGCACTGTGTATGGCCAATTGAGCACAATAGTGAATCTCCTTACCAGAAAACAACTTTTGCTGCTAGGACCAGAAACTGCATGTGATTCAACTCCGTTTATGAAAGGGAAATCAACTCTAGCTCGCCTTACAAGAAACACACTCTGCTTTAGAGAAAGCAGCACTCTTCTACTCTACTGTGTTTCCTATAGAGCCAGAACAGTCAGCTTGCTCAGAACTAAAGAACTGTGCTTCCTACACACAAGGGCAATATCTAATTCAACTCTGCTTAGGAAACTGACAAGAACAGTAGTTTCTCTTGCGACCAATACACTGCATTTGCTGGGAACAGACGCGAGTGCTATTTGCAATGTGTATGGCCAATTGAGGACAATAGTGAATCTCCTTACCAGAAAACAACTCTTGCTGCTAGGACAAGAAATTGTATGTGATTCAACTCCGTTTATGAAAGGGAATTAAACTCTGGCTCGCCTTACAAGAAACACACTCTGCTTTTGAGAAAGCAGCACTCTTCTACTCTACTGTGTTTGCTATAGAGCCAGAACAGTCAGCTTGCTCAGAACCAAAGAACTGTGCTTCCTACACACAATGGCCATAACTAGTTCAACTCTGCTTAGGAAACTGACAAGAACAGTAGTTTCTCTTGCGTCCAATACAATGCACTTGCTTGGTATAGACGCGAGTGCTATTTGCACTGTGTATGGACAAATGAGCACAATAGTGACTCTCCTTACCAGAAAACAACTCTTGGTGCTAGGACCAGAAACTGCATGTGATTCAACTCCGTTTATGAAAGGGAATTCAACTCTAGCTTGCCTTACAAGAAACACACTCTGCTTTTGAGAAAGCAGCACTCTTCTACTCTACTGTGTTTCCTATATAGCCAGGACAGTCAGCTTGCTCAGAACTAAAGAACTGTGCTTCCTACACACAAGGGCCATATCTAATTCAACTCTGCTTAGGAAACTGACAAGAACAGTAGTTTCTCTTGCGTCCAATACACTGCATTTGCTGGGAACAGACGCGAGTGCTATTTGCAATGTGTATGGCCAATTGAGCACAATAGTGAATCTCCTTACCAGAAAACAACTTTGGCTGCTAGGACCAGAAACTGCATGTGATTCAACTCCGTTTATGAAAGGGAATTTAACTCTGGCTCGCCTTACAAGAAACACACTCTGCTTTAGAGAAAGCAGCACTCTTCTACTCTACTCTGTTTCCTACATAGCCAGAACAATCAGCTTGCTCAGAACTAAAGAACTGTGCTTCCAACACACAAGCGCCATATCTAATTCATCTCTGTTTAGGAAACTGACAAGAACAGTAGTTCCTCTTGCGTCCAATACACTGCATTTGCTGGGAACAGACGCGAGTGCTATTTGCAATGTGTATGGCCAATTGAGCACAATAGTGAATCTCCTTACCAGAAACCAACTCTTGCTGCTCGGTCCAGAAATTGCATGTGATTCAACTCCGTTTATGAAAGGGAATTAAACTCTGGCTCGCCTTACAGGAAACACACTCTGCTTTTGAGAAAGCAGTACTCTTCTACTCTACTGTGTTTCCTATAGAGCCAGAACTGTCAGTTGCTCAGAACCAAAGAACTGTGCTTCCTACACACAATGGCCATAACTAGTTCAACTCTGCTTAGGAAACTGACAAGAACAGTAGTTTCTCTTGCGTCCAATACAATGCACTTGCTGGGTACAGACGCGAGTGCTATTTGCACTGTGTATGGCCAAATGAGCAAAATAGTGACTCTCCTTACCAGAAAACAACTCTTGGTGCTAGGACCAGAAACTGCATGTGATTCAACTCCGTTTATGAAAGGGAATTCAACTCTAGCTCGCCTTACAAGAAACACACTCTGGTTTTGAGAAAGCAGCACTCTTCTACTCTACTGTGTTTCCTATATAGCCAGAACAGTCAGCTTGCTCAGAACTAAAGAACTGTGCTTCCTACACACAAGGGCCATATCTAATTCAACTCTGCTTAGGAAACTGACAAGAACAGTAGTTTCTCTTGCGTCCAATACACTGCATTTGCTGGTATAAGACGCGAGTGCTATTTGCACTGTGTATGGCCAATTGAGCACAATAGTGAATCTCCTTACCAGAAAACAACTTTTGCTGCTAGGACCAGAAACTGCATGTGATTCAACTCCGTTTATGAAAGGGAAATCAACTCTACCTCGCCTTACAAGAAACACACTCTGCTTTAGAGAAAGCTGCACTCTTCTACTCTACTCTGTTTCCTACATAGCCAGAACAGTCAGCTTGCTCAGAACTAAAGAACTGTGCTTCCTACACACAAGGGCCATATCTAATTCAACTCTGTTTAGGAAACTGACAAGAACAGTAGTTTCTCTTGCGTCCAATACACTGCATTTGCTGGGAACAGACGCGAGTGCTATTTGCAATGTGTTTGGCCAATTGAGCACAATAGTGAATCTCCTTACCAGAAAACAACTCTTGCTGCTAGGACCAGAAATTACATGTGATTCAACTCCGTTTATGAAAGGGAATTAAACTCTGGCTCGCCTTACAAGAAACACACTCTGCTTTTGAGAAAGCAGCACTCTTCTACTCTACTGTGTTTGCTATAGAGCCAGAACAGTCAGCTTGCTCAGAACCAAAGAACTGTGCTTCCTACACACAATGGCCATAACTAGTTCATCTCTGCTAAGAAACTGACAAGAACAGTAGTTTCTCTTGCGTTCAATACAATGCACTTGGTGGGTACAGACGCGAGTGCTATTTGCACTGTGTATGGCCAAATGAGCATAATAGTGACTCTCCTTACCAGAAAACAACTCTTGGTGCTAGGACCAGAAATTGCATGTTATTCAACTCCGTTTATGAAAAGGAATTCAACTCTAGCTTGCCTTACAAGAAACACACTCTGCTTTTGAGAAAGCAGCACTCTTCTACTCTACTGTGTTTCCTATATAGCCAGAACAGTCAGCTTGCTCAGAACTAAAGAACTGTGCTTCCTACACACAAGGGCCATATCTAATTCAACTCTGCTTAGGAAACTGACAAGAACAGTAGTTTCTCTTGCGTCCAATACACTGCATTTGCTGGGATAAGACGCGAGTGCTATTTGCACTGTGTATGGCCAAATGAGCACAATAGTGACTCTCCTTACCAGAAAACAACTCTTGGTGCTAGGACCAGAAACTGCATGTGATTCAACTCCGTTTATGAAAGGGAATTCAACTCTAGCTCGCCTTACAAGAAACACACTCTGGTTTTGAGAAAGCAGCACTCTTCTACTCTACTGTGTTTCCTATATAGCCAGAACAGTCAGCTTGCTCAGAACTAAAGAACTGTGCTTCCTACACACAAGGGCCATATCTAATTCAACTCTGCTTAGGAAACTGACAAGAACAGTAGTTTCTCTTGCGTCCAATACACTGCATTTGCTGGGATAAGACGCGAGTGCTATTTGCACTGTGTATAGCCAATTGAGCACAATAGTGAATCTCCTTACCAGAAAACAACTTTTGCTGCTAGGACCAGAAACTGCATGTGATTCAACTCCGTTTATGAAAGGGAAATCAACTCTACCTCGCCTTACAAGAAACACACTCTGCTTTAGAGAAAGCTGCACTCTTCTACTCTACTCTGTTTCCTATATAGCCAGAACTGTCAGCTTGCTCAGAACTAAAGAACTGTGCTTCCTACACACAAGGGCCATATCTAATTCAACTCTGCTTAGGAAACTGACAAGAACAGTAGTTTCTCCTGCGTCCAATACACTGCATTTGCTGGGATAAGACGCGAGTGCTATTTGCACTGTGTATGGCCAATTGAGCACAATAGTGAATCTCCTTACCAGAAAACAACTTTTGCTGCTAGGACCAGAAACTGCATGTGATTCAACTCCGTTTATGAAAGGGAAATCAACTCTAGCTCGCCTTACAAGAAACACACTCTGCTTTAGAGAAAGCAGCACTCTTCTACTCTACTGTGTTTCCTATAGAGCCAGAACAGTCAGCTTGCTCAGAACTAAAGAACTGTGCTTCCTACACACAAGGGCAATATCTAATTCAACTCTGCTTAGGAAACTGACAAGAACAGTAGTTTCTCTTGCGACCAATACACTGCATTTGCTGGGAACAGACGCGAGTGCTATTTGCAATGTGTATGGCCAATTGAGGACAATAGTGAATCTCCTTACCAGAAAACAACTCTTGCTGCTAGGACAAGAAATTGTATGTGATTCAACTCCGTTTATGAAAGGGAATTAAACTCTGGCTCGCCTTACAAGAAACACACTCTGCTTTTGAGAAAGCAGCACTCTTCTACTCTACTGTGTTTGCTATAGAGCCAGAACAGTCAGCTTGCTCAGAACCAAAGAACTGTGCTTCCTACACACAATGGCCATAACTAGTTCAACTCTGCTTAGGAAACTGACAAGAACAGTAGTTTCTCTTGCGTCCAATACAATGCACTTGCTTGGTATAGACGCGAGTGCTATTTGCACTGTGTATGGACAAATGAGCACAATAGTGCCTCTCCTTACCAGAAAACAACTCTTGGTGCTAGGACCAGAAACTGCATGTGATTCAACTCCGTTTATGAAAGGGAATTCAACTCTAGCTTGCCTTACAAGAAACACACTCTGCTTTTGAGAAAGCAGCACTCTTCTACTCTACTGTGTTTCCTATATAGCCAGAACAGTCAGCTTGCTCAGAACTAAAGAACTGTGCTTCCTACACACAAGGGCCATATCTAATTCAACTCTGCTTAGGAAACTGACAAGAACAGTAGTTTCTCTTGCGTCCAATACACTGCATTTGCTGGGAACAGACGCGAGTGCTATTTGCAATGTGTATGGCCAATTGAGCACAATAGTGAATCTCCTTACCAGAAAACAACTTTGGCTGCTAGGACCAGAAACTGCATGTGATTCAACTCCGTTTATGAAAGGGAATTTAACTCTGGCTCGCCTTACAAGAAACACACTCTGCTTTAGAGAAAGCAGCACTCTTCTACTCTACTCTGTTTCCTACATAGCCAGAACAATCAGCTTGCTCAGAACTAAAGAACTGTGCTTCCAACACACAAGCGCCATATCTAATTCATCTCTGTTTAGGAAACTGACAAGAACAGTAGTTCCTCTTGCGTCCAATACACTGCATTTGCTGGGAACAGACGCGAGTGCTATTTGCAATGTGTATGGCCAATTGAGCACAATAGTGAATCTCCTTACCAGAAAACAACTCTTGCTGCTAGGTCCAGAAATTGCATGTGATTCAACTCCGTTTATGAAAGGGAATTAAACTCTGGCTCGCCTTACAGGAAACACACTCTGCTTTTGAGAAAGCAGTACTCTTCTACTCTACTGTGTTTGCTATAGAGCCAGAACAGTCAGCTTGCTCAGAACCAAAGAACTGTGCTTCCTACACACAATGGCCATAACTAGTTCAACTCTGCTTAGGAAACTGACAAGAACAGTAGTTTCTCTTGCGTCCAATACAATGCACTTGCTGGGTACAGACGCGAGTGCTATTTGCACTGTGTATGGCCAAATGAGCACAAGAGTGACTCTCCTTACCAGAAAACAACTCTTGGTGCTAGGACCAGAAACTGCATGTGATTCAACTCCGTTTATGAAAGGGAATTCAACTCTAGCTTGCCTTACAAGAAACACACTCTGCTTTTGAGAAAGCAGCACTCTTCTACTCTACTGTGTTTCCTATAGAGCCAGAACAGTCAGCTTGCTCAGAACTAAAGAACTGTGCTTCCTACACACAAGGGCCATATCTAATTCAACTCTGTTTAGGAAACTGACAAGAACAGTAGTTTCTCTTGCGTCCAATACACTGCATTTGCTGGGAACAGACGCGAGTGCTATTTGCAATGTGTTTGGCCAATTGAGCACAATAGTGAATCTCCTTACCAGAAAACAACTCTTGCTGCTAGGACCAGAAATTGCATGTGATTCAACTCCGTTTATGAAAGGGAATTAAACTCTGGCTCGCCTTACAAGAAACACACTCTGCTTTTGAGAAAGCAGCACTCTTCTACTCTACTGTGTTTGCTATAGAGCCAGAACAGTCAGCTTGCTCAGAACCAAAGAACTGTGCTTCCTACACACAATGGCCATAACTAGTTCAACTCTGCTTAGGAAACTGACAAGAACAGTAGTTTCTCTTGCGTCCAATACAATGCACTTGCTGGGTACACACGCGAGTGCTATTTGCACTGTGTATGGCCAAATGAGCAAAATAGTGACTCTCCTTACCCGAAAACAACTCTTGGTGCTAGGACCAGAAACTGCATGTGATTCAACTCCGTTTATGAAAGGGAATTCAACTCTAGCTCGCCTTACAAGAAACACACTCTGCTTTTGAGAAAGCAGCACTCTTCTACTCTACTGTGTTTCCTATATAGCCAGAACAGTCAGCTTGCTCAGAACTAAAGAACTGTGCTTCCTACACACAAGGGCCATATCTAATTCAACTCTGCTTAGGAAACTGAAAAGAACAGTAGTTTCTCTTGCGTCCAATACACTGCATTTGCTGGGAACAGACGCGAGTGCTATTTGCACTGTGTATGGCCAATTGAGCACAATAGTGAATCTCCTTACCAGAAAACAACTTTTGCTGCTAGGACCAGAAACTGCATGTGATTCAACTCCGTTTATGAAAGGGAAATCAACTCTACCTCGCCTTACAAGAAACACACTCTGGTTTAGAGAAAGCTGCACTCTTCTACTCTACTCTGTTTCCTATATAGCCAGAACTGTCAGCTTGCTCAGAACTAAAGAACTGTGCTTCCTACACACAAGGGCCATATCTAATTCAACTCTGCTTAGGAAACTGACAAGAACAGTAGTTTCTCTTGCGTCCAATACACTGCATTTGCTGGGATAAGACGCGAGTGCTATTTGCACTGTGTATGGCCAATTGAGCACAATAGTGAATCTCCTTACCAGAAAACAACTTTTGCTGCTAGGACCAGAAACTGCATGTGATTCAACTCCGTTTATGAAAGGGAAATCAACTCTAGCTCGCCTTACAAGAAACACACTCTGCTTTAGAGAAAGCAGCACTCTTCTACTCTACTGTGTTTCCTATATAGCCAGAACTGTCAGCTTGCTCAGAACTAAAGAACTGTGCTTCCTACACACAAGGGCCATATCTAATTCAACTCTGCTTAGGAAACTGACAAGAACAGTAGTTTCTCTTGCGTCCAATACACTGCATTTGCTGGGATAAGACGCGAGTGCTATTTGCAATGTGTATGACCAATTGAGCACAATAATGAATCTCCTTACCAGAAAACAACTCTTGCTGCTAGGACCAGAAATTGCATGTGATTCAACTCCGTTTATGAAAGGGAATTAAACTCTGGCTCGCCTTACAAGAAACACACTCTGCTTTTGAGAAAGCAGCACTCTTCTACTCTACTGTGTTTCCTATAGAGCCAGAACAGTCAGCTTGCTCAGAACCAAAGAACTGTGCTTCCTACACACAATGGCCATAACTAGTTCAACTCTGCTTAGGAAACTGACAAGAACAGTAGTTTCTCTTGCGTCCAATACACTGCATTTGCTGGGTGCAGACGCGAGTGCTATTTGCACTGTGTATGGCCAAATGAGCACAATAGTGACTCTCCTTACCAGAAAACAACTCTTGGTGCTAGGACCAGAAACTGCATGTGATTCAACTCCGTTTATGAAAGGGAATTCAACTCTAGCTCGCCTTACAAGAAACACACTCTGCTTTTGAGAAAGCAGCACTCTTCTACTCTACTGTGTTTCCTATATAGCCAGAACAGTCAGCTTGCTCAGAACTAAAGAACTGTGCTTCCTACACACAAGGGCCATATCTAATTCAACTCTGCTCAGGAAACTGACAAGAACAGTAGTTTCTCTTGCGTCCAATACACTGCATTTGCTGGGATAAGACGCGAGTGCTATTTGCACTGTGTATGGCCAATTGAGCACAATAGTGAATCTCCTTACCAGAAAACAACTTTTGCTGCTAGGACCAGAAACTGCATGTGATTCAACTCCGTTTATGAAAGGGAATTCAACTCTACCTCGCCTTACAAGAAACACACTCTGCTTTAGAGAAAGCTGCACTCTTCTACTCTACTCTGTTTCCTATATAGCCAGAACTGTCAGCTTGCTCCGAACTAAAGAACTGTGCTTCCTACACACAAGGGCCATATCTAATTCAACTCTGCTTAGGAAACTGACCAGAACAGTAGTTTCTCTTGCGTCCAATACACTGCATTTGCTGGGATAAGACGCGAGTGCTATTTGCACTGTGTATGGCCAATTGAGCACAATAGTGAATCTCCTTACCAGAAAACAACTCTTGGTGCTAGGACCAGAAACTGCATGTGATTCAACTCCGTTTATGAAAGGGAATTCAACTCTAGCTTGCCTTACAAGAAACACACTCTGCTTTTGAGAAAGCAGCACTCTTCTACTCTACTGTGTTTCCTATATAGCCAGAACAGTCAGCTTGCTCAGAACTAAAGAACTGTGCTTCCTACACAGAAGGGCCATATCTAATTCAACTCTGCTTTGGAAACTGACAAGAACAGTAGTTTCTCTTGCGTCCAATACACTGCATTTGCTGGGAACAGACGCGAGTGCTATTTGCAATGTGTATGGCCAATTGAGCACAATAGTGAATCTCCTTACCAGAAAACAACTTTTGCTGCTAGGACCAGAAACTGCATGTGATTCAACTCCGTTTATGAAAGGGAAATCAACTCTAGCTCGCCTTACAAGAAACACACTCTGCTTTTGAAAAAGCAGCACTCTTCAACTCTACTGTGTTTCCTATACAGCCAGAACAGTCAGCTTGCTCAGAACTAAAGAACTGGGCTTCCTACACACAAAGGCCATATCTAATTCAACTCTGCTTAGGAAACTGACAAGAACAGTAGTTTCTCTTGCGTCCAATACACTGCTGGGATAAGACGCGAGTGCTATTTGCACTGTGTATGGCCAATTGAGCACAATAGTGAATCTCCTTACCAGAAAACAACTCTTGCTGCTAGGACCAGAAACTGCATGTGATTCAACTCCGTTTATGAAAGGGAATTAAACTCTGGCTCGCCTTACAAGAAACACACTCTGCTTTTGAGAAAGCAGCACTCTTCTACTCTACTCTGTTTCCTACATAGCCAGAACAGTCAGCTTGCTCAGAACTAAAGAACTGTGCTTCCTACACACAAGGGCAATATCTATTTCAACTCTGCTTAGGAAACTGACAAGAACAGTAGTTTCTCTTGCGTCCAATACACTGCATTTGCTGGGAACAGACGCGAGTGCTATTTGCAATGTGTATGGCCAATTGAGCACAATAGTGAATCTCCTTACCAGAAAACAACTCTTGCTGCTAGGACCAGAAATTGCATGTGATTCAACTCCGTTTATGAAAGGGAATTAAACTCTGGCTCGCCTTACAAGAAACAAACTCTGCTTTTGAGAAAGCAGCACTCTTCTACTCTACTGTGTTTCCTATAGAGCCAGAACAGTCAGCTTGCTCAGAACCAAAGAACTGTGCTTCCTACACACAATGGCCATAAGTAGTTCAACTCTGCTTAGGAAACTGACAAGAACAGTAGTTTCTCTTGCGTCCAATACAATGCACTTGCTGGGTACAGACGCGAGTGCTATTTGCACTGTGTATGGCCAAATGAGCACAATAGTGCCTCTCCTTACCAGAAAACAACTCTTGGTGCTAGGACCAGAAACTGCATGTGATTCAACTCCGTTTATGAAAGGGAATTCAACTCTAGCTTGCCTTACAAGAAACACACTCTGCTTTTGAGAAAGAAGCACTCTTCTACTCTACTGTGTTTCCTATATAGCCAGAACAGTCAGCTTGCTCAGAACTAAAGAACTGTGCTTCCTACACACAAGGGCCATATCTAATTCAACTCTGCTTAGGAAACTGACAAGAACAGTAGTTTCTCTTGCGTCCAATACACTGCATTTGCTGGGAACAGACGCGAGTGCTATTTGCAATGTGTATGGCCAATTGAGCACAATAGTGAATCTCCTTACCAGAAAACAACTTTTGCTGCTAGGACCAGAAACTGCATGTGATTCAACTCCGTTTATGAAAGGGAATTAAACTCTGGCTCGCCTTACAAGAAACACACTCTGCTTTAGAGAAAGCAGCACTCTTCTACTCTACTCTGTTTCCTACATAGCCAGAACAGTCAGCTTGCTCAGAACTAAAGAACTGTGATTCCTACACACAAGGGCCATATCTAATTCAACTCTGTTTAGGAAACTGACAAGAACAGTAGTTTCTCTTGCGTCCAATACACTGCATTTGCTGGGAACAGACGCGAGTGCTATTTGCAATGTGTTTGGCCAATTGAGCACAATAGTGAATCTCCTTACCAGAAAACAACTCTTGCTGCTAGGACCAGAAATTGCATGTGATTCAACTCCGTTTATGAAAGGGAATTAAACTCTGGCTCGCCTTACAAGAAACACACTCTGCTTTTGAGAAAGCAGCACTCTTCTACTCTACTGTGTTTGCTATAGAGCCAGAACAGTCAGCTTGCTCAGAACCAAAGAACTGTGCTTCCTACACACAATGGCCATAACTAGTTCAACTCTGCTTAGGAAACTGACAAGAACAGTAGTTTCTCTTGCGTCCAATACAATGCACTTGCTGGGTACAGACGCGAGTGCTATTTGCACTGTGTATGGCCAAATGAGCAAAATAGTGACTCTCCTTACCCGAAAACAACTCTTGGTGCTAGGACCAGAAACTGCATGTGATTCAACTCCGTTTATGAAAGGGAATTCAACTCTAGCTCGCCTTACAAGAAACACACTCTACTTTTGAGAAAGCAGCACTCTTCTACTCTACTGTGTTTCCTATATAGCCAGAACAGTCAGCTTGCTCAGAACTAAAGAACTGTGCTTCCTACACACAAGGGCCATATCTAATTCAACTCTGCTTAGGAAACTGACAAGAACAGTAGTTTCTCTTGCGTCCAATACACTGCATTTGCTGGGAACAGACGCGAGTGCTATTTGCACTGTGTATGGCCAATTGAGCACAATAGTGAATCTCCTTACCAGAAAACAACTTTTGATGCTAGGACCAGAAACTGCATGTGATTCAACTCCGTTTATGAAAGGGAATTCAACTCTAGCTCGCCTTACAATAAACACACTCTGCTTTTGAGAAAGCAGCACTCTTCTACTCTACTGTGTTTCCTATATAGCCAGAACAGTCAGCTTGCTCAGAACTAAAGAACTGTGCTTCCTACACACAAGGGCCATATCTAATTCAACTCTGCTTAGGAAACTGACAAGAACAGTAGTTTCTCTTGCGTCCAATACACTGCATTTGCTGGGAACAGACGCGAGTGCTATTTGCACTGTGTATGGCCAATTGAGCACAATAGTGAATCTCCTTACCAGAAAACAACTTTTGCTGCTAGGACCAGAAACTGCATGTGATTCAACTCCGTTTATGAAAGGGAATTCAACTCTACCTCGCCTTACAAGAAACACACTCTGCTTTAGAGAAAGCTGCACTCTTCTACTCTACTCTGTTTCCTATATAGCCAGAACTGTCAGCTTGCTCAGAACTAAAGAACTGTGCTTCCTACACACAAGGGCCATATCTAATTCAACTCTGCTTAGGAAACTGACAAGAACAGTAGTTTCTCTTGCGTCCAATACACTGCATTTGCTGGGATAAGACGCGAGTGCTATTTGCACTGTGTATGGCCAATTGAGCACAATAGTGAATCTCCTTACCAGAAAACAACTCTTGGTGCTAGGACCAGAAACTGCATGTGATTCAACTCCGTTTATGAAAGGGAATTCAACTCTAGCTTGCCTTACAAGAAACACACTCTGCTTTTGAGAAAGCAGCACTCTTCTACTCTACTGTGTTTCCTATATAGCCAGAACAGTCAGCTTGCTCAGAACTAAAGAACTGTGCTTCCTACACACAAGGGCCATATCTAATTCAACTCTGCTTAGGAAACTGAGAAGAACAGTAGTTTCTCTTGCGTCCAATACACTGCATTTGCTGGGATAAGACGCGAGTGCTATTTGCACTGTGTATGGCCAATTGAGCACAATAGTGAATCTCCTTACCAGAAAACAACTTTTGCTGCTAGGACCAGAAACTGCATGTGATTCAACTCCGTTTATGAAAGGGAAATCAACTCTAGCTCGCCTTACAAGAAACACATTCTGCTTTAGAGAAAGCAGCACTCTTCTACTCTACTGTGTTTCCTATATAGCCAGAACTGTCAGCTTGCTCAGAACTAAAGAACTGTGATTCCTACACACAAGGGCCATATCTAATTCAACTCTGCTTAGGAAACTGACAAGAACAGTAGTTTCTCTTGCGTCCAATACACTCATTTGCTGGGAACAGACGCGAGTGCTATTTGCAATGTGTATGGCCAATTGAGCACAATAGTGAATCTCCTTACCAGAAAACAACTCTTGCTGCTAGGACCAGAAATTGCATGTGATTCAACTTCGTTTATGAAAGGGAATTAAACTCTGGCTCGCCTTACAAGAAACACACTCTGCTTTTGAGAAAGCAGCACTCTTCTACTCTACTGTGTTTCCTATAGAGCCAGAACAGTCAGCTTGCTCAGAACCAAAGAACTGTGCTTCCTACACACAAGGGCCATATCTAATTCAACTCTGCTTAGGAAACTGACAAGAACAGTAGTTTCTCTTGCGTCCAATACACTGCATTTGCTGGGATAAGACGCGAGTGCTATTTGCAATGTGTATGGCCAATTGAGCACAATAGTGAATCTCCTTACCAGAAAACAACTTTTGCTGCTAGGACCAGAAACTGCATGTGATTCAACTCCGTTTATGAAAGGGAAATCAACTGTAGCTCGCCTTACAAGTAACACACTCTGCTTTAGAGAAAGCAGCACTCTTCTACTCTACTGTGTTTCCTATATAGCCAGAACAGTCAGCTTGCTCAGAACTAAAGAACTGTGCTTCCTACACACAAGGGCCATATCTAATTCAACTCTGCTTTGGAAACTGACAAGAACAGTAGTTTCTCTTGCGTCCAATACACTGCATTTGCTGGGAACAGACGCGAGTGCTATTTGCAATGTGTATGGCCAATTGAGCACAATAGTGAATCTCCTTACCAGAAAACAACTTTTGCTGCTAGGACCAGAAACTGCATGTGATTCAACTCCGTTTATGAAAGGGAAATCAACTCTAGCTCGCCTTACAAGAAACACACTCTGCTTTTGAAAAAGCAGCACTCTTCTACTCTACTGTGTTTCCTATACAGCCAGAACAGTCAGCTTGCTCAGAACTAAAGAAATGGGCTTCCGACACACAAAGGCCATATCTAATTCAACTCTGCTTAGGAAACTGACAAGAACAGTAGTTTCTCTTGCGTCCAATACACTGCTGGGATAAGACGCGAGTGCTATTTGCACTGTGTATGGCCAATTGAGCACAATACTGAATCTCCTTACCAGAAAACAACTCTTGCTGCTAGGACCAGAAACTGCATGTGATTCAACTCCGTTTATGAAAGGGAATTAAACTCTGGCTCGCCTTACAAGAAACACACTCTGCTTTTGAGAAAGCAGCACTCTTCTACTCTACTCTGTTTCCTACATAGCCAGAACAGTCAGCTTGCTCAGAACTAAAGAACTGTGCTTCCTACACACAAGGGCAATATCTATTTCAACTCTGCTTAGGAAACTGACAAGAACAGTAGTTTCTCTTGCGTAAAATACACTGCATTTGCTGGGAACAGACGCGAGTGCTATTTGCAATGTGTATGGCCAATTGAGCACAATAGTGAATCTCCTTACCAGAAAACAACTCTTGCTGCTAGGACCAGAAATTGCATGTGATTCAACTCCGTTTATGAAAGGGAATTAAACTCTGGCTCGCCTTACAAGAAACAAACTCTGCTTTTGAGAAAGCAGCACTCTTCTACTCTACTGTGTTTCCTATAGAGCCAGAACAGTCAGCTTGCTCAGAACCAAAGAACTGTGCTTCCTACACACAATGGCCATAACTAGTTCAACTCTGCTTAGGAAACTGACAAGAACAGTAGTTTCTCTTGCGTCCAATACAATGCACTTGCTGGGTACAGACGCGAGTGCTATTTGCACTGTGTATGGCCAAATGAGCACAATAGTGCCTCTCCTTACCAGAAAACAACTCTTGGTGCTAGGACCAGAAACTGCATGTGATTCAACTCCGTTTATGAAAGGGAATTCAACTCTAGCTTGCCTTACAAGAAACACACTCTGCTTTTGAGAAAGCAGCACTCTTCTACTCTACTGTGTTTCCTATATAGCCAGAACAGTCAGCTTGCTCAGAACTAAAGAACTGTGCTTCCTACACACAAGGGCCATATCTAATTCAACTCTGCTTAGGAAACTGACAAGAACAGTAGTTTCTCTTGCGTCCAATACACTGCATTTGCTGGGAACAGACGCGAGTGCTATTTGCAATGTGTATGGCCAATTGAGCACAATAGTGAATCTCCTTACCAGAAAACAACTTTTGCTGCTAGGACCAGAAACTGCATGTGATTCAACTCCGTTTATGAAAGGGAATTAAACTCTGGCTCGCCTTACAAGAAACACACTCTGCTTTAGAGAAAGCAGCACTCTTCTACTCTACTCTGTTTCCTACATAGCCAGAACAGTCAGCTTGCTCAGAACTAAAGAACTGTGCTTCCTACACACAAGGGCCATATCTAATTCAACTCTGCTTAGGAAACTGACAAGAACAGTAGTTTCTCTTGCGTCCAATACACTGCATTTGCTGGGATAAGACGCGAGTGCTATTTGCAATGTGTATGGCCAATTGAGCACAATAGTGAATCTCCTTACCAGAAAACAACTTTTGCTGCTAGGACCAGAAACTGCATGTGATTCAACTCCGTTTATGAAAGGGAAATCAACTCTAGCTCGCCTTACAAGAAACACACTCTGCTTTAGAGAAAGCAGCACTCTTCTACTCTACTGTGTTTCCTATATAGCCAGAACAGTCAGCTTGCTCAGAACTAAAGAACTGTGCTTCCTACACACAAGGGCCATATCTAATTCAACTCTGCTTTGGAAACTGACAAGAACAGTAGTTTCTCTTGCGTCCAATACACTGCATTTGCTGGGAACAGACGCGAGTGCTATTTGCAATGTGTATGGCCAATTGAGCACAATAGTGAATCTCCTTACCAGAAAACAACTTTTGCTGCTAGGACCAGAAACTGCATGTGATTCAACTCCGTTTATGAAAGGGAAATCAACTCTAGCTCGCCTTACAAGAAACACACTCTGCTTTTGAAAAAGCAGCACTCTTCTACTCTACTGTGTTTCCTATACAGCCAGAACAGTCAGCTTGCTCAGAACTAAAGAACTGGGCTTCCTACACACAAAGGCCATATCTAATTCAACTCTGCTTAGGAAACTGACAAGAACAGTAGTTTCTCTTGCGTCCAATACACTGCTGGGATAAGACGCGAGTGCTATTTGCACTGTGTATGGCCAATTGAGCACAATACTGAATCTCCTTACCAGAAAACAACTCTTGCTGCTAGGACCAGAAACTGCATGTGATTCAACTCCGTTTATGAAAGGGAATTAAACTCTGGCTCGCCTTACAAGAAACACACTCTGCTTTTGAGAAAGCAGCACTCTTCTACTCTACTCTGTTTCCTACATAGCCAGAACAGTCAGCTTGCTCAGAACTAAAGAACTGTGCTTCCTACACACAAGGGCAATATCTATTTCAACTCTGCTTAGGAAACTGACAAGAACAGTAGTTTCTCTTGCGTCCAATACACTGCATTTGCTGGGAACAGACGCGAGTGCTATTTGCAATGTGTATGGCCAATTGAGCACAATAGTGAATCTCCTTACCAGAAAACAACTCTTGCTGCTAGGACCAGAAATTGCATGTGATTCAACTCCGTTTATGAAAGGGAATTAAACTCTGGCTCGCCTTACAAGAAACAAACTCTGCTTTTGAGAAAGCAGCACTCTTCTACTCTACTGTGTTTCCTATAGAGCCAGAACAGTCAGCTTGCTCAGAACCAAAGAACTGTGCTTCCTACACACAATGGCCATAACTAGTTCAACTCTGCTTAGGAAACTGACAAGAACAGTAGTTTCTCTTGCGTCCAATACAATGCACTTGCTGGGTACAGACGCGAGTGCTATTTGCACTGTGTATGGCCAAATGAGCACAATAGTGCCTCTCCTTACCAGAAAACAACTCTTGGTGCTAGGACCAGAAACTGCATGTGATTCAACTCCGTTTATGAAAGGGAATTCAACTCTAGCTTGCCTTACAAGAAACACACTCTGCTTTTGAGAAAGCAGCACTCTTCTACTCTACTGTGTTTCCTATATAGCCAGAACAGTCAGCTTGCTCAGAACTAAAGAACTGTGCTTCCTACACACAAGGGCCATATCTAATTCAACTCTGCTTAGGAAACTGACAAGAACAGTAGTTTCTCTTGCGTCCAATACACTGCATTTGCTGGGAACAGACGCGAGTGCTATTTGCAATGTGTATGGCCAATTGAGCACAATAGTGAATCTCCTTACCAGAAAACAACTTTTGCTGCTAGGACCAGAAACTGCATGTGATTCAACTCCGTTTATGAAAGGGAATTAAACTCTGGCTCGCCTTACAAGAAACACACTCTGCTTTAGAGAAAGCAGCACTCTTCTACTCTACTCTGTTTCCTACATAGCCAGAACAGTCAGCTTGCTCAGAACTAAAGAACTGTGCTTCCTACACACAAGGGCCATATCTAATTCAACTCTGTTTAGGAAACTGACAAGAACAGTAGTTTCTCTTGCGTCCAATACACTGCATTTGCTGGGAACAGACGCGAGTGCTATTTGCAATGTGTTTGGCCAATTGAGCACAATAGTGAATCTCCTTACCAGAAAACAACTCTTGCTGCTAGGACCAGAAATTGCATGTGATTCAACTCCGTTTATGAAAGGGAATTAAACTCTGGCTCGCCTTACAAGAAACACACTCTGCTTTTGAGAAAGCAGCACTCTTCTACTCTACTGTGTTTGCTATAGAGCCAGAACAGTCAGCTTGCTCAGAACCAAAGAACTGTGCTTCCTACACACAATGGCCATAACTAGTTCAACTCTGCTTAGGAAACTGACAAGAACAGTAGTTTCTCTTGCGTTCAATACAATGCACTTGGTGGGTACAGACGCGAGTGCTATTTGCACTGTGTATGGCCAAATGAGCACAATAGTGACTCTCCTTACCAGAAAACAACTCTTGGTGCTAGGACCAGAAACTGCATGTGATTCAACTCCGTTTATGAAAGGAAATTCAACTCTAGCTTGCCTTACAAGAAACACACTCTGCTTTTGAGAAAGCAGCACTCTTCAACTCTACTGTGTTTCCTATATAGCCAGAGCAGTCAGCTTGCTCAGAACTAAAGAACTGTGCTTCCTACACACAAGGGCCATATCTAATTCAACTCTGCTTAGGAAACTGACAAGAACAGTAGTTTCTCTTGCGTCCAATACACTGCATTTGCTGGGATAAGACGCGAGTGCTATTTGCACTGTGTATGGCCAATTGAGCACAATAGTGAATCTCCTTACCAGAAAACAACTTTTGCTGCTAGGACCAGAAACTGCATGTGATTCAACTCCGTTTATGAAAGGGAAATCAACTCTAGCTCGCCTTACAAGAAACACACTCTGCTTTAGAGAAAGCAGCACTCTTCTCCTCTACTGTGTTTCCTATATAGCCAGAACTGTCAGCTTGCTCAGAACTAAAGAACTGTGCTTCCTACACACAAGGGCCATATCTAATTCAACTCTGCTTAGGAAACGGACAAGAACAGTAGTTTCTCTTGCGTCCAATACACTGCATTTGCTGGGAACAGACGCGAGTGCTATTTGCAATGTGTATGGCCAATTGAGCACAATAATGAATCTCCTTACCAGAAAACAACTCTTGCTGCTAGGACCAGAAATTGCATGTGATTCAACTCCGATTATGAAAGGGAATTAAACTCTGGCTCGCCTTACAAGAAACACACTCTGCTTTTGAGAAAGCAGCACTCTTCTACTCTACTGTGTTTCCTATAGAGCCAGAACAGTCAGCTTGCTCAGAACCAAAGAACTGTGCTTCCTACACACAATGGCCATAACTAGTTCAACTCTGCTTAGGAAACTGACAAGAACAGTAGTTTCTCTTGCGTTCAATACAATGCACTTGCTGGGTACAGACGCGAGTGCTATTAGCACTGTGTATGGCCAAATGAGCACAATAGTGACTCTCCTTACCAGAAAACAACTCTTGGTGCTAGGACCAGAAACTGCATGTGATTCAACTCCGTTTATGAAAGGGAATTCAACTCTAGCTTGCCTTACAAGAAACACACTCTGCTTTTGAGAAAGCAGCACTCTTCTACTCTACTGTGTTTCCTATATAGCCAGAACAGTCAGCTTGCTCAGAACTAAAGAACTGTGCTTCCTACACACAAGGGCCATATCTAATTCAACTCTGCTTAGGAAACTGACAAGAACAGTAGTTTCTCTTGCGTCCAATACACTGCATTTGCTGGGAACAGACGCGAGTGCTATTTGCAATGTGTATGGCCAATTGAGCACAATAGTGAATCTCCTTACCAGAAAACAACTCTTGCTGCTAGGACCAGAAACTGCATGTGATTCAACTCCGTTTATGAAAGGGAATTAAACTCTGGCTCGCCTTACAAGAAACACACTCTGCTTTTGAGAAAGCAGCACTCTTCTACTCTACTGTGTTTCCTATAGAGCCAGAACAGTCAGCTTGCTCAGAACCAAAGAACTGTGCTTCCTACACACAAGGGCCATATCTAATTCAACTCTGCTTAGGAAACTGACAAGAACAGTAGTTTCTCTTGCGTCCAATACACTGCATTTGCTGGGAAAATGTGTATGGCACACTCTGCTTTAGAGAAAGCAGCACTCTTCTACTCTACTCTGTTTCCTACATAGCCAGAACAGTCAGCTTGCTCAGAACTAAAGAACTGTGCTTCCTACACACAAGGGCCATATCTAATTCAACTCTGTTTAGGAAACTGACAAGAACAGTAGTTTCTCTTGCGTCCAATACACTGCATTTGCTGGGAACAGACGCGAGTGCTATTTGCAATGTGTATGGCCAATTGAGCACAATAGTGAATCTCCTTACCAGAAAACAACTTTTGCTGCTAGGACCAGAAACTGCATGTGATTCAACTCCGTTTATGAAAGGGAATTAAACTCTGGCTCGCCTTACAAGAAACACACTCTGCTTTAGAGAAAGCAGCACTCTTCTACTCTACTGTGTTTCCTATATAGCCAGAACAGTCAGCTTGCTCAGAACTAAAGAACTGTGCTTCCTACACACAAGGGCCATATCTAATTCAACTCTGCTTAGGAAACTGACAAGAACAGTAGTTTCTCTTGCGTCCAATACACTGCATTTGCTGGGAACAGACGCGAGTGCTATTTGCAATGTGTATGGCCAATTGAGCACAATAGTGAATCTCCTTACCAGAAAACAACTTTTGCTGCTAGGACCAGAAACTGCATGTGATTCAACTCCGTTTATGAAAGGGAAATCAACTCTAGCTCGCCTTACAAGAAACACACTCTGCTTTTGAAAAAGCAGCACTCTTCTACTCTACTGTGTTTCCTATACAGCCAGAACAGTCAGCTTGCTCAGAACTAAAGAACTGGGCTTCCTACACACAAAGGCCATATCTAATTCAACTCTGCTTAGGAAACTGACAAGAACAGTAGTTTCTCTTGCGTCCAATACACTGCTGGGATAAGACGCGAGTGCTATTTGCACTGTGTATGGCCAATTGAGCACAATACTGAATCTCCTTACCAGAAAACAACTCTTGCTGCTAGGACCAGAAACTGCATGTGATTCAACTCCGTTTATGAAAGGGAATTAAACTCTGGCTCGCCTTACAAGAAACACACTCTGCTTTTGAGAAAGCAGCACTCTTCTACTCTACTCTGTTTCCTACATAGCCAGAACAGTCAGCTTGCTCAGAACTAAAGAACTGTGCTTCCTACACACAAGGGCAATATCTATTTCAACTCTGCTTAGGAAACTGACAAGAACAGTAGTTTCTCTTGCGTCCAATACACTGCATTTGCTGGGAACAGACGCGAGTGCTATTTGCAATGTGTATGGCCAATTGAGCACAATAGTGAATCTCCTTACCAGAAAACAACTCTTGCTGCTAGGACCAGAAATTGCATGTGATTCAACTCCGTTTATGAAAGGGAATTAAACTCTGGCTCGCCTTACAAGAAACAAACTCTGCTTTTGAGAAAGCAGCACTCTTCTACTCTACTGTGTTTCCTATAGAGCCAGAACAGTCAGCTTGCTCAGAACCAAAGAACTGTGCTTCCTACACACAATGGCCATAACTAGTTCAACTCTGCTTAGGAAACTGACAAGAACAGTAGTTTCTCTTGCGTCCAATACAATGCACTTGCTGGGTACAGACGCGAGTGCTATTTGCACTGTGTATGGCCAAATGAGCACAATAGTGCCTCTCCTTACCAGAAAACAACTCTTGGTGCTAGGACCAGAAACTGCATGTGATTCAACTCCGTTTATGAAAGGGAATTCAACTCTAGCTTGCCTTACAAGAAACACACTCTGCTTTTGAGAAAGCAGCACTCTTCTACTCTACTGTGTTTCCTATATAGCCAGAACAGTCAGCTTGCTCAGAACTAAAGAACTGTGCTTCCTACACACAAGGGCCATATCTAATTCAACTCTGCTTAGGAAACTGACAAGAACAGTAGTTTCTCTTGCGTCCAATACACTGCATTTGCTGGGAACAGACGCGAGTGCTATTTGCAATGTGTATGGCCAATTGAGCACAATAGTGAATCTCCTTACCAGAAAACAACTTTTGCTGCTAGGACCAGAAACTGCATGTGATTCAACTCCGTTTATGAAAGGGAATTAAACTCTGGCTCGCCTTACAAGAAACACACTCTGCTTTAGAGAAAGCAGCACTCTTCTACTCTACTCTGTTTCCTACATAGCCAGAACAGTCAGCTTGCTCAGAACTAAAGAACTGTGCTTCCTACACACAAGGGCCATATCTAATTCAACTCTGTTTAGGAAACTGACAAGAACAGTAGTTTCTCTTGCGTCCAATACACTGCATTTGCTGGGAACAGACGCGAGTGCTATTTGCAATGTGTTTGGCCAATTGAGCACAATAGTGAATCTCCTTACCAGAAAACAACTCTTGCTGCTAGGACCAGAAATTGCATGTGATTCAACTCCGTTTATGAAAGGGAATTAAACTCTGGCTCGCCTTACAAGAAACACACTCTGCTTTTGAGAAAGCAGCACTCTTCTACTCTACTGTGTTTGCTATAGAGCCAGAACAGTCAGCTTGCTCAGAACCAAAGAACTGTGCTTCCTACACACAATGGCCATAACTAGTTCAACTCTGCTTAGGAAACTGACAAGAACAGTAGTTTCTCTTGCGTCCAATACAATGCACTTGCTGGGTACAGACGCGAGTGCTATTTGCACTGTGTATGGCCAAATGAGCACAATAGTGACTCTCCTTACCAGAAAACAACTCTTGGTGCTAGGACCAGAAACTGCATGTGATTCAACTCCGTTTATGAAAGGAAATTCAACTCTAGCTTGCCTTACAAGAAACACACTCTGCTTTTGAGAAAGCAGCACTCTTCAACTCTACTGTGTTTCCTATATAGCCAGAGCAGTCAGCTTGCTCAGAACTAAAGAACTGTGCTTCCTACACACAAGGGCCATATCTAATTCAACTCTGCTTAGGAAACTGACAAGAACAGTAGTTTCTCTTGCGTCCAATACACTGCATTTGCTGGGATAAGACGCGAGTGCTATTTGCACTGTGTATGGCCAATTGAGCACAATAGTGAATCTCCTTACCAGAAAACAACTTTTGCTGCTAGGACCAGAAACTGCATGTGATTCAACTCCGTTTATGAAAGGGAAATCAACTCTAGCTCGCCTTACAAGAAACACACTCTGCTTTAGAGAAAGCAGCACTCTTCTCCTCTACTGTGTTTCCTATATAGCCAGAACTGTCAGCTTGCTCAGAACTAAAGAACTGTGCTTCCTACACACAAGGGCCATATCTAATTCAACTCTGCTTAGGAAACGGACAAGAACAGTAGTTTCTCTTGCGTCCAATACACTGCATTTGCTGGGAACAGACGCGAGTGCTATTTGCAATGTGTATGGCCAATTGAGCACAATAATGAATCTCCTTACCAGAAAACAACTCTTGCTGCTAGGACCAGAAATTGCATGTGATTCAACTCCGATTATGAAAGGGAATTAAACTCTGGCTCGCCTTACAAGAAACACACTCTGCTTTTGAGAAAGCAGCACTCTTCTACTCTACTGTGTTTCCTATAGAGCCAGAACAGTCAGCTTGCTCAGAACCAAAGAACTGTGCTTCCTACACACAATGGCCATAACTAGTTCAACTCTGCTTAGGAAACTGACAAGAACAGTAGTTTCTCTTGCGTTCAATACAATGCACTTGCTGGGTACAGACGCGAGTGCTATTAGCACTGTGTATGGCCAAATGAGCACAATAGTGACTCTCCTTACCAGAAAACAACTTTGGTGCTAGGACCAGAAAACAACTCTTGGTGCTAGGACCAGAAACTGCATGTGATTCAACTCCGTTTATGAAAGGGAATTCAACTCTAGCTTGCCTTACAAGAAACACACTCTGCTTTTGAGAAAGCAGCACTCTTCTACTCTACTGTGTTTCCTATATAGCCAGAACAGTCAGCTTGCTCAGAACTAAAGAACTGTGCTTCCTACACACAAGGGCCATATCTAATTCAACTCTGCTTAGGAAACTGACAAGAACAGTAGTTTCTCTTGCGTCCAATACACTGCATTTGCTGGGAACAGACGCGAGTGCTATTTGCAATGTGTATGGCCAATTGAGCACAATAGTGAATCTCCTTACCAGAAAACAACTTTTGCTGCTAGGACCAGAAACTGCATGTGATTCAACTCCGTTTATGAAAGGGAATTAAACTCTGGCTCGCCTTACAAGAAACACACTCTGCTTTTGAGAAAGCAGCACTCTTCTACTCTACTGTGTTTCCTATATAGCCAGAACAGTCAGCTTGCTCAGAACTAAAGAACTGTGCTTCCTACACACAAGGGCCATATCTAATTCAACTCTGCTTAGGAAACTGACAAGAACAGTAGTTTCTCTTGCGTCCAATACACTGCATTTGCTGGGATAAGACGCGAGTGCTATTTGCAATGTGTATGGCCAATTGAGCACAATAGTGAATCTCCTTACCAGAAAACAACTCTTTGCTGCTAGGACCAGAAACTGCATGTGATTCAACTCCGTTTATGAAAGGGAAATCAACTCTAGCTCGCCTTACAAGAAACACACTCTGCTTTTGAGAAAGCAGCACTCTTCTACTCTACTGTGTTTCCTATATAGCCAGAACAGTCAGCTTGCTCAGAACTAAAGAACTGTGCTTCCTACACACAAGGGCCATATCTAATTCAACTCTGCTTAGGAAACTGACAAGAACAGTAGTTTCTCTTGCGTCCAATACACTGCATTTGCTGGGAACAGACGCGAGTGCTATTTGCAATGTGTATGGCCAATTGAGCACAATAGTGAATCTCCTTACCAGAAAACAACTTTTGCTGCTAGGACCAGAAACTGCATGTGATTCAACTCCGTTTATGAAAGGGAAATCAACTCTAGCTCGCCTTACAAGAAACACACTCTGCTTTTGAAAAAGCAGCACTCTTCTACTCTACTGTGTTTCCTATACAGCCAGAACAGTCAGCTTGCTCAGAACTAAAGAACTGGGCTTCCTACACACAAAGGCCATATCTAATTCAACTCTGCTTAGGAAACTGACAAGAACAGTAGTTTCTCTTGCGTCCAATACACTGCTGGGATAAGACGCGAGTGCTATTTGCACTGTGTATGGCCAATTGAGCACAATACTGAATCTCCTTACCAGAAAACAACTCTTGCTGCTAGGACCAGAAACTGCATGTGATTCAACTCCGTTTATGAAAGGGAATTAAACTCTGGCTCGCCTTACAAGAAACACACTCTGCTTTTGAGAAAGCAGCACTCTTCTACTCTACTCTGTTTCCTACATAGCCAGAACAGTCAGCTTGCTCAGAACTAAAGAACTGTGCTTCCTACACACAAGGGCAATATCTATTTCAACTCTGCTTAGGAAACTGACAAGAACAGTAGTTTCTCTTGCGTCCAATACACTGCATTTGCTGGGAACAGACGCGAGTGCTATTTGCAATGTGTATGGCCAATTGAGCACAATAGTGAATCTCCTTACCAGAAAACAACTCTTGCTGCTAGGACCAGAAATTGCATGTGATTCAACTCCGTTTATGAAAGGGAATTAAACTCTGGCTCGCCTTACAAGAAACAAACTCTGCTTTTGAGAAAGCAGCACTCTTCTACTCTACTGTGTTTCCTATAGAGCCAGAACAGTCAGCTTGCTCAGAACCAAAGAACTGTGCTTCCTACACACAATGGCCATAACTAGTTCAACTCTGCTTAGGAAACTGACAAGAACAGTAGTTTCTCTTGCGTCCAATACAATGCACTTGCTGGGTACAGACGCGAGTGCTATTTGCACTGTGTATGGCCAAATGAGCACAATAGTGCCTCTCCTTACCAGAAAACAACTCTTGGTGCTAGGACCAGAAACTGCATGTGATTCAACTCCGTTTATGAAAGGGAATTCAACTCTAGCTTGCCTTACAAGAAACACACTCTGCTTTTGAGAAAGCAGCACTCTTCTACTCTACTGTGTTTCCTATATAGCCAGAACAGTCAGCTTGCTCAGAACTAAAGAACTGTGCTTCCTACACACAAGGGCCATATCTAATTCAACTCTGCTTAGGAAACTGACAAGAACAGTAGTTTCTCTTGCGTCCAATACACTGCATTTGCTGGGAACAGACGCGAGTGCTATTTGCAATGTGTATGGCCAATTGAGCACAATAGTGAATCTCCTTACCAGAAAACAACTTTTGCTGCTAGGACCAGAAACTGCATGTGATTCAACTCCGTTTATGAAAGGGAATTAAACTCTGGCTCGCCTTACAAGAAACACACTCTGCTTTAGAGAAAGCAGCACTCTTCTACTCTACTCTGTTTCCTACATAGCCAGAACAGTCAGCTTGCTCAGAACTAAAGAACTGTGCTTCCTACACACAAGGGCCATATCTAATTCAACTCTGTTTAGGAAACTGACAAGAACAGTAGTTTCTCTTGCGTCCAATACACTGCATTTGCTGGGAACAGACGCGAGTGCTATTTGCAATGTGTATGGCCAATTGAGCACAATAGTGAATCTCCTTACCAGAAAACAACTCTTGCTGCTAGGACCAGAAATTGCATGTGATTCAACTCCGTTTATGAAAGGGAATTAAACTCTGGCTCGCCTTACAAGAAACACACTCTGCTTTTGAGAAAGCAGCACTCTTCTACTCTACTGTGTTTGCTATAGAGCCAGAACAGTCAGCTTGCTCAGAACCAAAGAACTGTGCTTCCTACACACAATGGCCATAACTAGTTCAACTCTGCTTAGGAAACTGACAAGAACAGTAGTTTCTCTTGCGTTCAATACAATGCACTTGCTGGGTACAGACGCGAGTGCTATTTGCACTGTGTATGGCCAAATGAGCACAATAGTGACTCTCCTTACCAGAAAACAACTCTTGGTGCTAGGACCAGAAACTGCATGTGATTCAACTCCGTTTATGAAAGGGAATTCAACTCTAGCTTGCCTTACAAGAAACACACTCTGCTTTTGAGAAAGCAGCACTCTTCTACTCTACTGTGTTTCCTATATAGCCAGAACAGTCAGCTTGCTCAGAACTAAAGAACTGTGCTTCCTACACACAAGGGCCATATCTAATTCAACTCTGCTTAGGAAACTGACAAGAACAGTAGTTTCTCTTGCGTCCAATACACTGCATTTGCTGGGAACAGACGCGAGTGCTATTTGCACTGTGTATGGCCAATTGAGCACAATAGTGAATCTCCTTACCAGAAAACAACTCTTGCTGCTAGGACCAGAAACTGCATGTGATTCAACTCCGTTTATGAAAGGGAATTCAACTCTAGCTCGCCTTACAAGAAACACACTCTGCTTTTGAGAAAGCAGCACTCTTCTACTCTACTGTGTTTCCTATAGAGCCAGAACAGTCAGCTTGCTCAGAACCAAAGAACTGTGCTTCCTACACACAAGGGCCATATCTAATTCAACTCTGCTTAGGAAACTGACAAGAACAGTAGTTTCTCTTGCGTCCAATACACTGCATTTGCTGGGATACAGACGCGAGTGCTATTTGCAATGTGTATGGCCAATTGAGCACAATAGTGAATCTCCTTACCAGAAAACAACTCTTGCTGCTAGGACCAGAAACTGCATGTGATTCAACTCCGTTTATGAAAGGGAATTCAACTCTAGCTCGCCTTACAAGAAACACACTCTGCTTTTGAGAAAGCAGCACTCTTCTACTCTACTGTGTTTCCTATATAGCCAGAACAGTCAGCTTGCTCAGAACTAAAGAACTGTGCTTCCTACACACAAGGGCCATATCTAATTCAACTCTGCTTAGGAAACTGACAAGAACAGTAGTTTCTCTTGCGTCCAATACACTGCATTTGCTGGGAACAGACGCGAGTGCTATTTGCAATGTGTATGGCCAATTGAGCACAATAGTGAATCTCCTTACCAGAAAACAACTTTTGCTGCTAGGACCAGAAACTGCATGTGATTCAACTCCGTTTATGAAAGGGAATTCAACTCTAGCTCGCCTTACAAGAAACACACTCTGCTTTTGAGAAAGCAGCACTCTTCTACTCTACTGTGTTTCCTATATAGCCAGAACAGTCAGCTTGCTCAGAACTAAAGAACTGTGCTTCCTACACACAAGGGCCATATCTAATTCAACTCTGCTTAGGAAACTGACAAGAACAGTAGTTTCTCTTGCGTCCAATACACTGCTGGGATAAGACGCGAGTGCTATTTGCACTGTGTATGGCCAATTGAGCACAATACTGAATCTCCTTACCAGAAAACAACTCTTGCTGCTAGGACCAGAAACTGCATGTGATTCAACTCCGTTTATGAAAGGGAATTAAACTCTGGCTCGCCTTACAAGAAACACACTCTGCTTTTGAGAAAGCAGCACTCTTCTACTCTACTCTGTTTCCTACATAGCCAGAACAGTCAGCTTGCTCAGAACTAAAGAACTGTGCTTCCTACACACAAGGGCAATATCTATTTCAACTCTGCTTAGGAAACTGACAAGAACAGTAGTTTCTCTTGCGTCCAATACACTGCATTTGCTGGGAACAGACGCGAGTGCTATTTGCAATGTGTATGGCCAATTGAGCACAATAGTGAATCTCCTTACCAGAAAACAACTCTTGCTGCTAGGACCAGAAATTGCATGTGATTCAACTCCGTTTATGAAAGGGAATTAAACTCTGGCTCGCCTTACAAGAAACAAACTCTGCTTTTGAGAAAGCAGCACTCTTCTACTCTACTGTGTTTCCTATAGAGCCAGAACAGTCAGCTTGCTCAGAACCAAAGAACTGTGCTTCCTACACACAATGGCCATAACTAGTTCAACTCTGCTTAGGAAACTGACAAGAACAGTAGTTTCTCTTGCGTCCAATACAATGCACTTGCTGGGTACAGACGCGAGTGCTATTTGCACTGTGTATGGCCAAATGAGCACAATAGTGCCTCTCCTTACCAGAAAACAACTCTTGGTGCTAGGACCAGAAACTGCATGTGATTCAACTCCGTTTATGAAAGGGAATTCAACTCTAGCTTGCCTTACAAGAAACACACTCTGCTTTTGAGAAAGCAGCACTCTTCTACTCTACTGTGTTTCCTATATAGCCAGAACAGTCAGCTTGCTCAGAACTAAAGAACTGTGCTTCCTACACACAAGGGCCATATCTAATTCAACTCTGCTTAGGAAACTGACAAGAACAGTAGTTTCTCTTGCGTCCAATACACTGCATTTGCTGGGAACAGACGCGAGTGCTATTTGCAATGTGTATGGCCAATTGAGCACAATAGTGAATCTCCTTACCAGAAAACAACTTTTGCTGCTAGGACCAGAAACTGCATGTGATTCAACTCCGTTTATGAAAGGGAATTAAACTCTGGCTCGCCTTACAAGAAACACACTCTGCTTTAGAGAAAGCAGCACTCTTCTCCTCTACTGTGTTTCCTATATAGCCAGAACTGTCAGCTTGCTCAGAACTAAAGAACTGTGCTTCCTACACACAAGGGCCATATCTAATTCAACTCTGCTTAGGAAACGGACAAGAACAGTAGTTTCTCTTGCGTCCAATACACTGCATTTGCTGGGAACAGACGCGAGTGCTATTTGCAATGTGTATGGCCAATTGAGCACAATAATGAATCTCCTTACCAGAAAACAACTCTTGCTGCTAGGACCAGAAATTGCATGTGATTCAACTCCGATTATGAAAGGGAATTAAACTCTGGCTCGCCTTACAAGAAACACACTCTGCTTTTGAGAAAGCAGCACTCTTCTACTCTACTGTGTTTCCTATAGAGCCAGAACAGTCAGCTTGCTCAGAACCAAAGAACTGTGCTTCCTACACACAATGGCCATAACTAGTTCAACTCTGCTTAGGAAACTGACAAGAACAGTAGTTTCTCTTGCGTTCAATACAATGCACTTGCTGGGTACAGACGCGAGTGCTATTAGCACTGTGTATGGCCAAATGAGCACAATAGTGACTCTCCTTACCAGAAAACAACTCTTGGTGCTAGGACCAGAAACTGCATGTGATTCAACTCCGTTTATGAAAGGGAATTCAACTCTAGCTTGCCTTACAAGAAACACACTCTGCTTTTGAGAAAGCAGCACTCTTCTACTCTACTGTGTTTCCTATATAGCCAGAACAGTCAGCTTGCTCAGAACTAAAGAACTGTGCTTCCTACACACAAGGGCCATATCTAATTCAACTCTGCTTAGGAAACTGACAAGAACAGTAGTTTCTCTTGCGTCCAATACACTGCATTTGCTGGGATAAGACGCGAGTGCTATTTGCACTGTGTATGGCCAATTGAGCACAATAGTGAATCTCCTTACCAGAAAACAACTCTTGCTGCTAGGACCAGAAACTGCATGTGATTCAACTCCGTTTATGAAAGGGAATTAAACTCTGGCTCGCCTTACAAGAAACACACTCTTCTTTTGAGAAAGCAGCACTCTTCTACTCTACTGTGTTTCCTATAGAGCCAGAACAGTCAGCTTGCTCAGAACCAAAGAACTGTGCTTCCTACACACAATGGCCATAACTAGTTCAACTCTGCTTAGGAAACTGACAAGAACAGTAGTTTCTCTTGCGTCCAATACAATGCACTTGCTTGGATACAGACGCGAGTGCTATTTGCACTGTGTATGGCCAAATGAGCACAAGAGTGACTCTCCTTACCAGAAAACAACTCTTGGTGCTAGGACCAGAAACTGCATGTGATTCAACTCCGTTTATGAAAGGGAATTCAACTCTAGCTTGCCTTACAAGAAACACACTCTGCTTTTGAGAAAGCAGCACTCTTCTACTCTACTGTGTTTCCTATATAGCCAGAACAGTCAGCTTGCTCAGAACTAAAGAACTGTGCTTCCTACACACAAGGGCCATATCTAATTCAACTCTGCTTAGGAAACTGACAAGAACAGTAGTTTCTCTTGCCTCCAATACACTGCATTTGCTGGGATACAGACGCGAGTGCTATTTGCACTGTGTATGGCCAATTGAGCACAATAGTGAATCTCCTTACCAGAAAACAACTTTTGCTGCTAGGACCAGAAACTGCATGTGATTCAACTCCGTTTATGAAAGGGAATTCAACTCTAGCTCGCCTTACAAGAAACACACTCTGCTTTAGAGAAAGCAGCACTCTTCTACTCTACTGTGTTTCCTATATAGCCAGAACTGTCAGCTTGCTCAGAACTAAAGAACTGTGCTTCCTACACACAAGGGCCATATCTAATTCAACTCTGCTTAGGAAACTGACAAGAACAGTAGTTTCTCTTGCGTCCAATACACTGCTGGGATAAGACGCGAGTGCTATTTGCACTGTGTATGGCCAATTGAGCACAATACTGAATCTCCTTACCAGAAAACAACTCTTGCTGCTAGGACCAGAAACTGCATGTGATTCAACTCCGTTTATGAAAGGGAATTAAACTCTGGCTCGCCTTACAAGAAACACACTCTGCTTTTGAGAAAGCAGCACTCTTCTACTCTACTCTGTTTCCTACATAGCCAGAACAGTCAGCTTGCTCAGAACTAAAGAACTGTGCTTCCTACACACAAGGGCAATATCTAATTCAACTCTGCTTAGGAAACTGACAAGAACAGTAGTTTCTCTTGCGTCCAATACACTGCATTTGCTGGGAACAGACGCGAGTGCTATTTGCAATGTGTATGGCCAATTGAGCACAATAGTGAATCTCCTTACCAGAAAACAACTCTTGCTGCTAGGACCAGAAATTGCATGTGATTCAACTCCGTTTATGAAAGGGAATTAAACTCTGGCTCGCCTTACAAGAAACACACTCTGCTTTTGAGAAAGCAGCACTCTTCTACTCTACTGTGTTTCCTATAGAGCCAGAACAGTCAGCTTGCTCAGAACCAAAGAACTGTGCTTCCTACACACAATGGCCATAACTAGTTCAACTCTGCTTAGGAAACTGACAAGAACAGTAGTTTCTCTTGCGTCCAATACAATGCACTTGCTGGGTACAGACGCGAGTGCTATTTGCACTGTGTATGGCCAAATGAGCACAATAGTGCCTCTCCTTACCAGAAAACAACTCTTGGTGCTAGGACCAGAAACTGCATGTGATTCAACTCCGTTTATGAAAGGGAATTCAACTCTAGCTTGCCTTACAAGAAACACACTCTGCTTTTGAGAAAGCAGCACTCTTCTACTCTACTGTGTTTCCTACATAGCCAGAACAGTCAGCTTGCTCAGAACTAAAGAACTGTGCTTCCTACACACAAGGGCCATATCTAATTCAACTCTGCTTAGGAAACTGACAAGAACAGTAGTTTCTCTTGCGTCCAATACACTG